>NW_020451257.1:0-2124 GCF_003343035.1 Apteryx rowi
AGAGTCGTCATTGTATCATGCATCCGTGATTGAACTGTAGAGCTCAAATGTATATATATTTTTAGTTTTGTTATAGTTTCAGCTTTACTATACTCTTATCCTTGTTATAGCCTCTTATCTTTAATAAATTCTCACATTTGACAAATGATGATCTCTCGAGTTCAGTACAACTAACCCTGGAATCCAAAAGAAACCCAGATGCCCCTCTAGTGGCGCGTCACACCTGGCTCCAGGATTTCAGTGTAGTGAGCAGATCTCCCCAGCTCTGGGAGACTTTCCTCAGAGTGGTGAGCAGGTCTACCCAGGBCCAGGAGGCCATCTTCATAGCAGCCTGCTGGTCTATGCAGCTTCAGGATTTTGGAATGCTAATCYGGCCTACCTGACTCCAGAAGGCTGTGGGAAGTCACAGTCAGTTGCATGGGTCCACCTTTGGAACGGTCATGAGGTCTGCTCAGTTCTAATGGCACTTAGTCGCGTTTGGGGTGTTAGAGGTTGGGTGCAGAGGCAAGCAAGGAAGAGAGGAAGAAACTGGATGCAGTATCTGAATGTGGTCTAGTGAGTGCTGAGCAGAGAAGGATAGTCACTTCCCTTTATCTACTGGCTACACTTCTGTTCATACAGCCCAGAAAGATTCTGGCCTTCCTCACTGTTGGCTCATGTGTTGCCTAACGTTCCTCCAGTCTCCCAGGACCTTTTTTGTTTACCTGTTCCCTGGGCAGACAGTCCCAAGCACGTATCATTGCAGGGGGATTAGGCTATCCCAGGTGCATAACTGTGCATTTGTCCTGGTTGGACTTCCCGAGGTTCCTGTCAGCCCATTCCTCCAGCCTGTCTAGGTGCCCCAGAAGGCAGCCCTGACCATCTGTGCATCAAGCAGTTGCCCCAGTTTAGTGTCATCTGCAAACTTTATGACCTCTGTCAGCTCCTCCAGACTGTTAAAAAGATGTTAAAGAGGGCAGGTCCTAGGACCCTGCAGCACTCCATTTGTCACTGGCCTGTAGGTAGAATGCAACCCATTTATTTTGACCTACTGAGCCTGAACATTCAACCATTTTTTTCCAGCCTACTTATCCACCCGTTTAGATGGTAAGGACCTACTATGGGTACAAGAATATTGTGGCAGATGCTGTTAAAAGCCTTACTGAAGTCAAGGTGGATGACATCTACTGTTCTTCTCTCATCCAGAAATCCAGTCATTTCATCATAGAAGGCAATCACAGAATCACAGAATCACAGAATGGTTGAGGCTGGAAGCAGGGTCACCTAGAGCACATTGTACAGGATTGAGTCCAGATGGGTTTTAAATATCTCCAGAGAAGGAGACTCCACAACCTCTCTGGGCAACCTCTTCCAGTGCTCTGTCACCCTCACAGTCAGGAAGTTTCTCCTCATATTCAGATGGAACTTCCTGTGTTTCAGCTTGTGCCCATTGCCTTGTGTCCTGTCACTGGGCACCACTGAAAAGAGTCTGGTCCCATCCTCTTGACACCCTCCCTGTAGATACTTGTACACATTGATAAGATCTCCTCTCAGCCTTCTCTTCTCCAGGCTAAACAGGCCCAGCTCTCTCAGCCTTTCCTCATATGAGAGATGCTCCCGTCCCCTAATCATCTTTGTAGCCCTTCACTGGACTCTCTCCAGTAGTGCCATGTCTCTCTTGTATTGGGCAGCCCAGAACTGGACACAGTACTCCAGATGTGAATGAGATTGGTTGAGCATGATCTACCCCAGGTAAATCCATGCTGTCTGTTCCCAGTCACTTTCTCCTTTGTGTACTCTCAAACGTGATTGAACAGGACATGCTCTATGACAAACTCCTCACCAGAGTGTGGTTAAACAGGCTTTAGTTCCCTTGATCATTCTTTTGGGCCTTTTTGAAGATGAATGACACATTCTCTTTTGGCCAGTTGTCAGGAACTTCCCCCAATCTCCATGACCTTTCAAAGGTGATACAGAGCATCCTCACTATGACTTTGGCCTATTCTCTCAGCACCCTTGGAAGCAACCTCTTGTTCCCATGGACTCTTCAGGGCTAAGTTCACTCAGTCAGCCTCTGACTTGATCATCATTCACTGCTGGCTATTTTCTTTCTTTCTTCCTTGCTTGCCTCTGCACCCAACCTCT
>NW_020451257.1:2701-8239 GCF_003343035.1 Apteryx rowi
CGAGGGCCACCCCTCTGTTATAGTTTTCCCCAGATTCTCTAACAACGGGTGCACAGTACAGTGACTGCTCTCACCCCTTATGGGCCACCCTTCTGGTCTAATTTTCCCTGGTTTCTCCTCACCATGTTGTTGACATCAGGGGCATTCCCGCTGACCCTGATGGGTGGGTCCTGGGGTGCACAGGCCAGCTGAGGGTGGGTTCCAATTCACAACAAACATATGTGGCTTACTCTCTTTTATAGCCAGTCAAAACAATGCCAGCCCACAGGTATACARAAGTAGTATATTAATAGCAGTGTGCATATCAACAGGTAGCCTCCTGCTCAGCCCACAACACTGTTCAGTGGGTAACAATGTGCCCATTACCAGGTCCTTCTGAGGGGAATGGCTCCACAGCACTGAGATGTTTATGGTGTGGGTCTGCGGTGTCACTTCTCCTTTGTCTGGACTTGTCAATCATGGGGTCACTAGAAGGTGTGCATCCAGGCTGCAGCAACCCCACCGTGTCATGGCTCTGGTCATAGTGCACCTGGGCTTCCTTAACTCTTGGGGAACACCCCAGAGCAAACCCCTCTTCTATGGGCTGCAGCATCTGGAGTCCCACGCTTGCCTGTGTGGCGCCTGTCACCCAGTAGATTTGATGACAATTTCTAATTCCCAGAGCTCTGTAAACTAGCTGACCGCTCCAAAAAAAAAAAACAAGCTGAGTAGACTTTCTGGCTGCCCTGAAGATGGCCTCCTGAAGCTGGGTAGGTCAGCTGACTCTTCCAAAGTCCTGGAGCTGGATAGACCAATTGGCTGCTCTGCAGGCAGCCTCCCAGAGACGGTCAGACTGCCTGCCTGCTCCAATGAAAGCCTCCTGGACCTGGWTAGAGTGTCTGGCTGCTGCCAAAGCAAACACAGCAGGCTGGCCACCACCAGGGAATTCCCCAACCATGTTTTGTTTCCTTGGGGGATTTTATTTTCTCTCCTCCTTTTTTCTTGCTTTCTTTGCTTTGTTTTCTCTTTTTTTTTAATTTTCTTTTTTTTTCTTTTTTTTCTGTTTTCTCCTTGGTTTCATTTTGCCTTCCCCCAGCCTTCCCCTTTCTCCTGCCCCAGGCTCACTGGGAGACCCGCTTATTGCTTCACAAACAAAACAACACACTGTCCTACAGAAGGGAAAGGTGCTGTTTCTTAATCTACACTCTTTCTCTAATTGTTCAGTGTTTTCTTTTCTTTTCATTTCATTTCATTTCATTATTTTTCTCTGTTGCTGTTCCTTCACTTTGGGGCCCAGATGTTGCTTGGGGCTAAGGAAGAATCCCTGACCCCAGGCTGCCTGGCACCCTGAGGCAGCAGGGGGCCCAGGCAAGCTCTCGCCACCCCGCAGCCCTTCTCTCACTGCACAGGAGGAAGGCAGCTGTGGCTGCATGGGGCTGAACAGGTGTGGCTCACCAGGATCTGTGAGCTCTCCAGGGAAGGAGATTCCATGCATGTCATCTGCTTCTGTTCCCCCTACACACCCTCTGGCCATCAAGCACTCTGGGAGACATGCTTATTACCAAGCCCAGAACATGTGGGAAGGAAAGAAAAGATAAAAGAGAGTGGTACTTGACCCCAATGCCTCCCCCTTGCTCAGCCTTCTCCCAACCCACCACAGGAGTAGGGTAGCACCAGGCTCAGGGGCAGGGCAGGCAGTTTGGCATGGAGACAAGTTCTACCCAGCGCATGAGTCTTAAGCATCAGGGGCCAGGCCCACCCGCCTGCTGAAACTGTGTGGAAATGGCTGGCTGGCTGCCACCTGCACTCGTCCATTTGCCGTGGCAGAGCCAGTAGAGCGACACCGGGTCTACCCCACACCCTGCAGAGAGTGAGGGGCATGCTAGAGCTGGACACAGTGACCATCACACTAGGGGAGGCTGAGGGTGGCAGCTGGCTTTTCAAGCTCTGAGGTCAACTAGCCCCTGAGCAGGGGAGGTAAAGAATAAAAACAAGATGGGAGCTGGACCCCTCCTGATGCAAGAAGGGGCCTCCTGCTTGCACCCTCCCCCTCCACCACTGCAGCCCTCACCACCACTGGTGGCAGGGAGGGTTGGCACTGGAGGAACTGAGGGGAAGGCCACCCAGCTACCCAGCATGTGCTGGGGGCCAAACCCCCACCCTGCCTCGGATGACCAGCAAAATCTTGTGTCAAGGACCAGGCCTCCTATATACAAAACCCTGAGCTAGCGCTGTCCCCCAGGGGTCAGTTCTGGTTCCAATCTTGTTCAACTTCTTCATCAATGACCTGGATAAAGGGAAAGAGTGCACCCTCAGCAAGTTTGCTGATGATACAAAACTGGGAGGAGTGAGTGATACCCCAGAAGCCTGTGCTGCCATTCAGAGAGACCTGGACAGGCTGGAGAGCTGGGCGGAGAGGAACCTCCTGAAGTTCAACAAAGGCAAGWGCAGGGTCCTGCCCCTAGGGAGGACTAACCCCATGCACCAGTACAGGTTGGGGGCTGACCTGCTGGAAAGCAGCTCTGCAGAGAAGGACCTGGGAGTGCTGGTGGACACCAGGTTGACCATGAGGCAGCAATGTGCCTGGTGGTCAATGGTATCCTGGAGTGTATGAGGAAGAGTGTTGCCAGCAGGCCGAGGGAGATGATCCTTCCCCTCTACTCAGCCCTGCTGAGGCCACAGCTGGACTACTGCATCCAGTTCTGGGCTCCCCAGAACAAGAGAGACATAGAACAACTGGAATGAGTCCAGCAAAGGGCTACTAAAATGATTAAGGGACTGGAGCATCTCTCATATGGGGAAAGACTGAGAGAGCTGGGCCTATTTAGCCTGGAGAAGACTGAGAGGGGATCTTATTAATGTATACAAATATCTAAAGGGAGGGTGTCAAGAGGATGGGGCCAGACTCTTTTCAGTGGTGCCCAGCAACAGGACAAGAGGCAACGGGCACAACCTGAAACACAGAAAGTTCCATCTGAACATGAGAAAAAACTTCTTGACTGTGAGGGTGACAAAGCACTGGAACAGGTTGCCCAGAGAGGTTGTGGAGTTTCCTTCTCTGGAGATGTTCAAAACCCACCTGGACACGATCCTGTGCAACGTGCTCTAGGTGACCCTGCTTGAGCAGGGAGGTTGGACATAGACGATCTGCAGAGGTCCCTTCCAACCTCAACCATTCTGCAATTCTGACCCAGAATCAGGTCATCTATGAATGATTTAGAAGCAGATTCTCCACTAACACGTGGATCTCAATGAGTGAAAGGTCATGCCACATCTGTCTGCACTCCAGTCCCAACAATGAGCAGCACATCACACTGAGAAGTGACTATCCTTCTCTGCTCAGCACTCACYAGACCACATTCAGATACTGCATCCAGTTTTGTGCCTTCAATGAAAGAAAGACATCAATAAACTGGAGTGAGTTCAGCAGAGGGCCATCAAGACAGTAAGGGGCTGGAGTACCTGCGCTCTGAGAAGASGTTAGGGAGCTGGGCCTGGCTAGGCTCAGCTTGGAGAAGGGAAGGCTTCGGGGGCACGTCATAGCATTCCTCCATTGCAAGCTTACCATGAATAAAGAGCCAGGCTCCTCACAGTGATTCATGGCAGAAGAATGAGAGAAAATGGACATGAGCTCAACCAAGAACTGAACAAAGCTTTGGAACAAGGGCCAAGAGAGGATGTGCTATCTCTTACTCCGCTGGTTTTCCAGATCCAACTGGACAAAGGTCTGAGAAACTTGGTGTGGATTCAGTGTTGACTTGGCTTTGAGCAGACGGTTGGACTAAAGCCCTCCCAAGGTCCCTTCTGACCTGAAGGACYCTGTGATTCTCTGATCTCTGGTGGTAGCTACTGCAGTTCTTATACTCATGAATTTCTCCTCTGCATCTGGGGGGAAGAGGTTTAATTCCGAATGACTTTTTTCTTCAGAATGGGCCCATCAGATTAAGAAGACTTCCTCACAGCCCTCAACACCATGCCAAATGAGTGTGATGAGAAACCAAATGAGAAAGTCAAGGCATGAGCGTAATTGAGTTATGATGCCTTCTGGAGCATTGGTGGAGGACTGAGCTGGATAAAGAGACCAAGCAAAATCCCATCTGGCCAGCTTCTTGGCCTCTGCACTGACCTAACAGCAAATCATCTCTGGAGAGAGAGGTAGTGAAGTGACAAAATCATTCCCAGCACAGTCTAGAACCCTTGCAGTGTGGATGGTCAGGAAAACTGGACTCCAGCGCAAAACAGGGAATGATCCATAGTGACAAATTGAACATATCCATACATTCTAGTATGCCTAAGATCCTTTGCGGATCCAGTAAAATCCAGAAGTATTTAAAGACTATTAAGGGTTAAGTAGGTTAATTTCATCACTATTTTCCTCACTGAAATCAATAAAAGAAATATGAATGGAGATTTACAGGAAGAAGTACTTCTCTTTGGCACCTGAAAAATGCTGTGTGCCTAGAGGTGCTTACATTTTCTACTGAATGTAGTGCTGAGTCTGGTGTTAGGTGTCTTAAAGCGTACTTCAGGAAGGACAAATGCAAAGTCCTGACCTTGGGAAGGAAGAATCCCTCCCACAATACAGGCATGAGACTGCCTGCCTGTGGAGCTGCTCTGCAGAAAAGGGACGGGGCGATCCTGGCCAAGCGTGAGCTGAACGTGAGCCCGCAGTGTACTGCGGCAGCAAAGAAGGCCAACAGTGTGCAGGGCTGTATTAAGAGAAGCAAAGCCAGGAGACCAAGGGAAGTGATTATCCACCTCTATTCAGTACTTGCTAGTCTCTGTCTAGATACTGCATCCAGTTTTGCTCTCTCTCTCTCTCTCTCTCTCTCTCACACACACACACACACACACACACACACACACCCCTCCATACAGGGGGAGATGTGGAGAAACTTGGACAAGTGCAGTGGAAGGCTACCCAGATGGTCTAGGGCTGGAGCACATGTCCTGTGAGGAGAGGCTGAGGAGGCTGGGATTGTTCAGCCTGGAGAAGGGAAGGCTTCAGGGGAACCTAACAGCAGCCTTTGAATGCTTACCAAGAGGTCACCAAGAAGACAGAGCCASRCTCTTYATCAYRGTGCATGGTGGAGGATGAGATACAATGGGTAGAAGCCACTTTTGAGCTCCTCACTGGTGGGAGGGGCAGCTGTTCTTCAGCTCTCCAGACCCCTTGGATGTAGCTGTACACCCATAGGYCAGAGGGTGATCAACTGCTGTGTTCCAAAGCAGCACCCCCAGGTGCCTCCAGCACATGTGGCTGGCTCATGAGAAAAGGGTAGGGCAGCTCCCAAGGGCAGGTAGGAGCAGCTCCTAAACTGGTTATTTTGAAAAACCTTTTTCTTTCCCATTTGGTGCAGGAGTCTCCCAGCAGCTCTCTGGCAGCTCCACAAGTCTGTGCCAGATATCAGGAAACATGGAGACCCAGAGCCAGTGGCAGGTTCCAGCAGCTGTTGCCCACTTGTGAGAGGGTTAAGCTGGACACCGCAGCGTGGGAAAGCCCAATGCCAGTTCCAGTTTGTGCCATTTGAATGCAGATGGTTGGTGGTGCCCTGTGCA
>NW_020451257.1:9603-31407 GCF_003343035.1 Apteryx rowi
CAGGAATAAAATTAAAGAATTTTAGTTTATCATCATCATCAAGAAGAAGAAGAAGAAAAAGAAGAATTCTATTAGAACATTGTGCTGTTCTTGTAGTGGTAGTAGCACTAATTCCAAGACTTCCTTGAGAGCTTCTGATTTTTTTCTTTGGCTCCAGGCTTCATTCTGCTTAGATCCTGAAAGGACTACCTCAAACCTCTACAACCTCCTCTCTGCCCAGCTCTTTTTTCCCCAGGACACTTCCTCATCACTTTATCACACTGTCTACCCTTTATTTTTAAGTTGAGTAAAGTTACAGTAATCCCTCACAAAGCCTTCCCTACGGAAGTCTTCTCTACATACTGATCTGATTTATATCACCTCATATTATGTACCGCTCCATCCTCCTTCCATGGAGCTCCATTGGATGTTTATTTCATGCCCATTTGCCTTCACAACCTTTTTGTACTGCAAGCATACTGAATGACTTCTGAAGTAAACCATGTATCCCACAACACCCCTTTCCAAGAGCAGGGTGTGATTCTTCCATTCTTGGTCCAGAAAATGTGTAAAGCTTCACAGAATCACAGAATGGTTGAGGTTGGAAGGGACCTCTGGAGATCATCTAGTCCAACCTCCCTGCTCAAGCAGGGTCACCTAGAGCACGTTGCACAGGATCGTGTCCAGGTGGGTTTTGAACATCTCCAGAGAAGGAAACTCCACAACCTCTCTGGGCAACCTGTTCCAGTGATCTGTCACCCTCACAGTTAAAGATTTTTCCTCATGTTCAGACGGAACTTTCTGTGTTTCAGTTTGTGCCCATTGCCTCATGTTCTGTCACTGGGCATCCCTGAAAAAGAGTCTGGCTCCATCCTCTTGACACCCTCCCTTCAGCTATATATATGCACTGGTAAGGTCCCCTCTCAGTCTTCTCTTCTCCAGGCTGAACAGGCCCAGCTCTCTCAGCCTTTCCTCATATGAGAGATGCTCCAGTCCCTTAATCATCTTTGTAGCCCTTTGCTGGACTCATTSCAGTTGCTCTATGCCTCTCTTGTATTGGGGAGCCCAGAACTGGACACTGTACTCCAGCTGTGGCCTCAGCAGAGCTGAGTAGAAGGGGAGGATCACCTCCCTCGACCTGCTGGCAATGCTACCTGCTCCTAATGATGCTCAGGATACCATTGGCTGCCTTTGCCACCAGGCACATTGCTGGCTCACGGTCCACCAGCACTCCCAGGTCCTTCTCTGCAGAGCTGCTTTCCAGCAGGTCAACCCCCAGCCTGTACTGGTGCATGGGGTTATTCCTCCCCAGGTGCAGGACCCTGCACTTCCCTTGGCTGAACTTCATGAGGTTCCTCTCTGCCCATCTCTCCAGCCTGTCGAGGTCCCTGTGAATGGCAGCGTGGCACCTTGAGTAGGCAATGCCAATGTTATCAGCATGACCAATACAAGGCATGGTTCCCCATCCTGAAGTACATATCTAAAATGGGTCAGACAAAGGGTGATCTCAGAACTCAGAACCCACCCCTTGAATCCTCAGATGGCATGGACACTGCTGATTTCCCTCTTTAGAGATTGTCAGAGGTTGGATCCACTTCTATGGAGAGAAGTCTTGCCCTGAAGCCTCAGGCCTGTGGATATCTTAGATGGTTCTTCTTGGCAGCCCCCTCAGTGCCTGTTTTAGCATATTTGATGCTTTTCCATGACTCCTCTTCCCCTCGTGCCCCCCCCMCACACACACGTGCAGAAATCATGAAAATGCAAGCATTTCATAAAAGATAGTCATAAAGACCCTTATTAGAACCAATGTCCCCTCCTAAGATCTCTGGAGGAAGCTAGAAAGGTTGTAATAAGCACCAGAAAATGCCAGGAAGCCCAAGGTTTCTTCTGAAGGGTCAGTGGGTCACAGCCGAGAGGCAGTGTTTGCCACTATGTAGGGCTGGGATAGAGGGTCGAGGGGAAGGTGGGGAGAAAGGCAATGGTGGATGAGGGCTTCAGTACATCCTCAACACACGTCTGAGCCAAGATAGTTAAAGGAGGTTACGTGTGTGGGTAGAGGAGGAGAAGCTGAGTGCTGGGAACATGGTGGGGCTGAAGGCCTCTCACCACATTAGGGATGACAGAGACATTTCCATCTTGTGTGTATGCCTTAGCCTGGGAGATGGGGAATGCATGCTGCTAGGGTGTGGGTGGACAGAGCTCAATCATGCCCAAAGAGATGGCCTTTCTCTTTTTCTCTCCTTCATGCTCCACACTTGTCTGGACCTCAGGAAACACCCATGAGCCTGGAGGATCTATGAACCTCCTGGAGTGAGGTCCCACTACAGCAGGAAAAGCAGGAACATTACTGGGGCTCGTAGGAGTGCAGGAAAAGAGCTGTGTGCATGTAGGAATGTGGCTGATACAGGCAGGATGGAGAACACAGAGCATGCGGTGGTCATGTTTAAGAAGAAGGACGTGCAGTTCACTGCTGGGATATAGTATGAATTTGAGGACACAAGCAAGTTTGGGACTGGGATATCTTAGGTGACTGAGGAGCATTAGCAGGACTTTGAAAGAAGCCAAAYGGCTTGCTGGGGAGCTCAGACATCAGCAAATTGCAGAAGCCCATAGCTTTGTTTTTCAAGCAACACCCAATGGGGATGGAGACAGCGCTGTAAAGTGAGGGAGACCTAGAGTGAAAAAAAGTCAAAGTAAGGTGAGCAACTGGGACAATCGCCTTGATCATCCATACTGGCTCACCAATCTCATTCTTGTCCTTCCTGTGTTTAGGAAGGACTTCCATGAACGTTTGCTCCAAAACCTTCCCAGGAACTGAGGTAAGGCTGACAGGCCTATAGTTCCCTGGATCTCCCTTGATGCCCTTCTTTCAAATGGGTATGACATGGGCCTTTTGGCAATCATCAGAAACCTTCCTGATCACTCTTGTCTTTCCAAGAYGATTGAGGGTGGGCTTGCAATGACATCAGCCAGCTGTCCAGCACATGCAGAGCCATCACGTCTGGTCCCATGGGATTGGCACATATGCCTTCTTTCACAAATCCCCTTGGCTCCTTCATTGTCCCAGGATGCTACATCAAGGGGAAAGAAGATAGACAAGCAGAGAGTTAATGCAACAGATTCCCAGATCAAGTCACTAACAAGCAGCTAACTTCATCCATCTGCACAGCCCTCCCTTTCATGCTCTCTCAGCTGCCTCCCCTGCCTCTTTCCCCATACCATAAGGAGTTTGGAGCTCCCCACTGCCCATATCCACTCACACACAACCCCCTGTTCCCCAAAGCCTTCCCCTGCACTGGTCAGTAGAGAAGAAACACCAAGCCAGAAAGGGAAAGGCTTGGGGACTTTCCTCCTTCTGTGGCCTTCCAGCCACTGGCACAGAGTCTTCATTCAGCATCCTACTCTCACTGGCTTCCACAGAAAAACCCAAAGAGGCAATGGTCAAGTTACCATTCTGTGATTGAACCTGAGGCTTCATTTGGAAGGCTTTCTTCCCTTCTTGTCATACTCATATTCTATACTCATACTGTCTGGTCTGTGGTCTCAACCGCGAGGACTCCTGACACATTTTCCTGTGGAAATTCCTTTTCTACCTGAAGGAAAATAAAGGGGTGTGTGTGTGTGGAGGGAAGGTTCATTTTTGAAACCCAAACTGACTGATCATTCCAAGGGAACAGTCAGGAGCCTAAAACTCTGCTGTCTGCAGGTTAAGCCATTGTTCGCACTTTGGCTGTCACAAAGGAATGAGACATTCTGGCTGGCTTCAAGCTCTGTGTGATGCCACTGCAAAGGTGTTAAAGAGAAAGAGCCCTGATCTGGAGACTTTCCATGGAAAAGAAAGCCATTCACAGGTTGTGCCAGGAAAGACTGCAAAGCAAACTTCTCCCAAGCCACTTGCAGCATCATTACATTCTCTCCCCAAGACCCGCTGCTCCCTCCTCCACCTGCCAGCACCCCACTCCAGCTCTTTCAGCAGCCTTTCAGCAGTGAACTGATGCGTCTCTGCTGAATATGACAACAATCACGGCTGTGACATCCCAGTGCACCTGCTGCAGGGCTGCAGCTGGACACAGCCAACCCTGACAGCACTAGCTCAGAGCCACCCCAAAGGCCATCAGTGCCAAAGGAAGCAAGGACCAGAAGATGTTTCTGAAGTGCTGCAGCACTGGGTATCAGAACAGAGAGCTGACTCAATACTGAAGAGCCCTGCCAGGACTGAATCTGAAATGCCAGAGCAGGGCCCCAGCCTGGYGCACAGCATCCCCCCTCTGCCATGGAACGCCCTGTGCGCTGGCTGGACGTGAGGGTCGGGGCTCAGCCCAAGTGCTCAGCACAGCACTGTGCAGTGCAGCCAACTTGCAGAGACTCTTCACCTCCCCTAGCCTGGAGGGGAACTGCCCCACCACCTGCGGAGGCCTGTCCCTGTTCCTCAGGGCCCTTCCCTGCCCAGGGCACCAGCCCAGACCTACCCCAGAGCAGATCCCTGTCCTGCCTGCRCCCACCAGGGCACTGTGGAGGCCCTACCGGCTGCCTACACTGGGAAGCTGTGGAGGAGCCCBCTGATATCACAGGCCCTGGCATCATGGGGGCCATTTCTGTTCGCCATTGCTTGGCAATGGTAGATGATTGGAGCTGTGCCCGTCTCCACCCTCCCTGCTGCTGGGGGGCCTGGGGTGTAACCCTGCCCCATGGAGGATGAGGGAGTGTGTGGCACTCCCCTCCCCACCCCACCCCAGGACTCCCTGGGCAGGGACCCAAAGAGTAGAGGAAGGAGTTGGGCGAGATGGGGCAGGCATGGAGCACACACCCCTTCCCACAACAAGCACTGTCCCCATAGGCCTGTGAACCCCTCCTACCCTTCTGGGCCTAGAACTTGTCTGCTTCACTGACTGGTTCAGGCCCATGGGCATGAGCTGACGCAGTGATGAGTTCCTAGTTTGCTTCTCCTCCTTGGGTCATGCTGACTTTCAAAGGACAGCTGTGTCCATAACGGACATGGTAGGGATGCAGCCACCTGCAGCATGCACAGACTTTGTACCTGCCCTCCTGCTGGCAAYGAGATCATTACATGTGCCCTCCTGACAGAGGCAGACACTGAGGCTTGCACCCCCCCACCAGATTGTTGTTAATTTGGATGCGCGCTGCTTGTTCATGAAGCAGAAAAAACTCAGTGAAAGATTTACAACAGGACTTGGAGGAACTAGCTATTCTAACCAGTTGTAATTCATATGATGGAGGCAGAGCAAGAGTGGGAATTAAATGGTGGCAGGGCAGGGACCAGTCCCTACCCCGTATAAGTAGACTGTGAGCTCTTTGAAAGTATGGGGTCAGCACAGCTGGCTCATGAATTGCTCCAGCTCTAGGGTGAGGTGGTGTAGACTTACAGCAGTACCAGAGCAAGGGAAATCTCTCACTCACATRCAAAGTGCTTTAATGTGCTACATGAAATACAGCTGAGAAGGGCTGGGAGTTGGCAGAAGCTAGTCTGGCCTCCAAAGTACCTTTTGACACTGTAAAAGCATCTGTGCTGGATTTTTGTTCTTGATCAAGAGACAAAAAAACTCTTTACCTCCTTCAGCATAACCCAAGAGGTTCTCAGGAGCCCCGTAAATCTGCAGCATTGCATAGAGATCTGGCTGTGTGAGGATATAACGCCCCATTCTCTCTCAGTATTTTCTTTAGCCTAAATTAGCCACAAATTAGGAGCAGTGGGGAGCAGTGGGAGGCTGCTGAACTTTAGTCATTTGCCCATCAGACGGGTTCTCTTCCTGCTGATTTCCTGTGGACAGCAAAGGAAGGCCACTGGCTGTGAGGGCAGTATTCTGTGTTTTCTTATGTCTCTTGATGAAGGAGGCTGTTTTGCAAGAGTAAGCATTAACATTGGTCAGCTACCTCAGTCTAAAAGCATGCAAGCAAAACCCCACTACGGTCCTTGGCAATTTGTCACAGGAGGAATCTGTGTCATGCTTTTGCCCCAGAGAGGAGTATGCCTGTGGCCCAGAGGACAAGGACTATGAGCTTCCTCAGCTGATGCTACTGTACCATCATCTATTGGCATAGCATGTGTCTATTTGCTCTTTTCCCTGATGGCAGTGGAGACTTGGGAGTTTCTGTCTCTCCTCACTCCTTGTTCCAAATCATAAGCTGCACCCTAAGTCATGCTAACACATTTGTGCAGCCATATGGAAAATAGATAAGTAGATGTATCTAAGCTAAAAGTATCATTTGATTCAGACACCCTGCTGAAAATGGGCAAAGAGCTCAAATCTGCCTTCACCTGCTTATTTAGCAACATCCTGAGTAAAGAAAATATCTGTCCTGCTGCATACAAGGAAAAGAGGGGCAGTAGGGTTTGGGGTAAAAATATCTGTCTGCACAAAACCTGTACATCCATGAAATCCTTATCTGAGTGAGGACAAGTTTGAAACTCTCAAATTCAGGCTAACCACACAGGCCAGAAGAAGAAACTGAATAAGTAGTCTTGTGTTTGCTAAAGCATTAACTTCTTCTAGTAGTACTTAGGGTGAAGGGATAAATTTCCTTTGAATGGAAGAAGTGTTACTGCAAAATATGCTTAGGCTGCTTAGATTAACAGCCCAAAGGAGCTGGGTTCTTAGAGGATAATAATCTAGAATATCCTTGGCATTTCTATTTCAAAACTTTCCCTCTGATAAATGAGCTTAAAGCATCCCTCAAAGAACTTGTTGTGGATGAGAGCCAGTGCCATTGTTTGATTTCAGCTCAGTGCTAAGGGTGCAGAGAAGACAAAATCCGAAGATACATGCCCTGGAGGGAGGGGATAGGGACAGACAATACCCGGGGATTGGCAGCCTTCCGTTCACTCCCAACAGTGTCACTTGTCTTGGGAATCAATCTGCCTCCTGCACAGCTTTCTCAAAGCATTTTTCATGTCCTCATTCCTAAAGGTATAGATAATGGGGTTTAACAGAGGGGTGATGGCCGTGAAGAAAACTGACACGACTTTGTCTGCAGGTAAAGTCTTGGCTGGCCTGAGATAGATGAAAATGCAGTGTCCCAGGAAAAGTGTCACCACYGTCAGGTGAGCAGCACAGGTAGATAATGCCTTGTGTTGCCCTTCCGAGAGATGGTTCCTCAGTGAGACCAAGATGACCACATAGGAAGTCACCAGCACCAGGAAGCAGACCACAGAGATGAGGCCTGAGTTGGCAACAATGAGCATTTCTAAGACATGGGTGTTTGTGCAGGCCAACCTAATGACCAAGGGGACATCGCAAAAGAAGTTGTCAATAGCACTGGGACCACAGTATGGGAGAYTGAGGGTCAGGGCAGTGAGGGACATAGAATGTACCAGCCCTCCCATCCACATGACCGTGGCCAGCTGGAGGCACATCTTCCGGCTCATGATGGTGCCATAACGCATGGGGTTGCAGATGGCTATGCAGCGATCATAGGCCATGATGGTGAGGAGAAAGATCTCTGTGCAGGCAAAGAGGTGGAGGAAGAACATCTGTGCCACGCACTCCTCAAAGGAGATGCTCTTCTTGTCCACCAGGAAGTCAGCCAGCATCTTGGGCATCACCACTGAGGAGTGGCAGACGTCAATGACAGAGAGGTTGCTGAGGAAGAAGTACATGGGACTGTGCAGACGCTGGTCATGCACAATCATGAAGATGATGAGCATGTTGCCCAAAATAATCAACATGTAGATGACCATGAAGATGGTGAAGAGGGTCAGCTCTACAGCATGGTTGGTGGTGAGGCCCGAGAGGAAGAACTCACTCACTGTAGTGTGATTCTGCCACGCCATGTTTATTGCTGCGTTGCACCTAGGAGAAAGGACACAGTGAAAGGTGAATTAAATTTATGGTATGAGAGGACAGAACATGATGACAATCATACAAACTTGAGACATATGGCGGAATAAAGACAGAACAGGGTAAAGCCTAGTAGTTTTACCCAAAAGGTGATGCCTAATATTGGCAGAGGCATTCAAGTTTGAAGGACAAGTGAGTACTGGAACAGGTTTTCAGGGGAGACTGTGAGATTTCTTCAGTTTCCAGACAATGCAATGCAAGCTGACTTACTTCTCTGACTTACTCAGGAGCTATCAGGTAGCAGGAAGATTTGCCTCCTGGCAGAATGTAYCTCAGGATCCATCTTTCCTGATTYCAGGTGTCTAGTTTAAGCTACCTGTCTGCAATTGTCAGACATAAAAKGGATGAATYTGTGCCTGCAGTTATTCCTCTTCCTTCACTGTAGAGGAAACCAAATGATTAGTGGAAGACTTCTGTGTTGGGCATTGCAGTTTAGTGAGATGACATCTGAATAGACTTCAGGGAAGTCACTGCTAACTTCTTCATAGATCTCATAGACTAGGGATTTAGGCTTTCACTAAAAGATCATTTTTAAGACCCTAGATACTTGYTGCTGCTATTTGCTAAGTCTTGCCTGGTTTTCCAACCTCCTCCCAAAAGTAAGAACACCCAGCACAGTCTCTGAGAGTGGCATGACACCTTCTTTTCCTGCTAGATAGCTTTCTGCAAATTCATTTGAGTGTGGCATTCACTTCCCCAGCTGCAACCTTGCTTGGGGAGAACAGATTCACCTGTTTTTCAGTCAGGAACCAGTCAGAAACCTTAGCTGCTTGATATCTGATGTATTTACAAGGGATCAAGCAATGCAACACCTGCGGTCACGAATTCAGTAACCTTGAATATCTCTGCCCATTCCATATTCCAGTGTTCCTGTGATTTTATTTTCATTTTGAAATGAAAATTTAAAAATTTTGGCAAACTAATTAAAAGTACACATGCACAAACACAAAATCTTGTCTTTGGAATAGGAGTGAGACGAGAGGACATCAAATAGGAACCCTGTCCAACAAAGGAGAAAGCTTGTTTGCAGTGCATGGTTCAAGGTGGTCATGCAACAAAAATAATGATGTGGGAAATGGCAGGACTTCTCAAAGTTCCCCACCTTGCTAAAATGAAGCCATCTCTGAGCATGAACCCAGAGTTCTTGTATTTGGAAATCAATGTCACTGTGGTTTCCTTGCTGCTGAYAYGCTGAGCTTCTGAGAACAGGGCTAACCAAGCACCTGAACGATAGCTACATTTCTAACAGCATGTGGACGCTCCAGAAATGGCTGAATACCCCAAAAGTGGTCTGCAGCTGTTACAAGTGGAGCCACAAGCCTGTAAAATGTAGATTCACATTAGTATTTTTGCCTGTTACAGCTCCCATGACTAGCATTTTCACAGGGCTCTAAAGTTGCCAAGGACATGCATAGAGGCTCCTGTCTTCATTTGGAGTCTGCTGAGAGACAGATACTGATGTCTCCAAAGACACCTGGTAGAATCAGATGCCTGATTTCCTCCTGTACTCAAGGTCTTACAAAAATAACTGAAAAGCAACCAAACAGAAGTGTTGTTCTCCTTCCAGTCAATATCTCAGCCCCTTCTCCCTGCAACAAACCCAAAAGGAAACAGAGTAGGGAGGAAAAGTGAGCTTACTTATGTAGTTTCCAGTGGTGTCCGGAAAAAGAATGATTGTGAGTTGAATTCCAGTGTTTTTTCTCCATAAAAGAAAAAGTAATTTTTGGTCTGAAAAATGGAGATAGATAAACAAATTTCTTCCTTTTTATCAGCATCCGTAAATTCCTCTAGCCAGAGGAATTGGTAATTCCTGCAACTGAACAGGCAGGGTTCGCTTTGGTTTGGATTTTTTTTTTTTTTTTTGGTCCCTCTAATATAGCCAAGTTATCTTGAGCAGATGGTCCCCTCGTACTGAAAGATTGTCCTGATATTTAACTAGTGCAAGTCTTACTTAAAAAAAAAAAAAAAAGAGAGAGAGAGAGAGAGAGAGAGAAACAAAAATAATTTCTCAATTGGTCACTTCATGAACAATGCAAAAATCAAAATAGAAACTGAACTTCTTGCCTACTTCCAAAGTATACCTGCCAATATGAAGAAGAAATGCCCCCAAATCAGAAGCTGAAGCTCAACGCTGACAAGATAAACAGGGATGTAGAGGTGACTTACATCTTCAACCCTCCCCCATAACGGCTAGTTCTGGAGAGCAAGAGTTTGTGGTACTCAATTACTCTGAACACCAAATACAGAACTTTTTGTGCTGTGATGAAGTCATAGAGACCTGATAAAGCTTGGGCTGTGTGCTTGTCTGAAAGACAGATTTGGGGCTCAAGGAATGTTAAATTCATGCCTTACTAGACAGTCACAAAGGGATTTGTTAAATTATCCTAGGTTGTTGACAGTATAAGCTTTGGAAGAGATTTAATAAGTCCCTTGGGAGTAGAGCTGTGGGTCCAGTTAGTCACCCAGCAAATCTGTGTGGTTATAGTAGTTCGCACAATTGTTCAAAGTCCATTTCAATGGCCTTTGGAGACAAAGAACAAATGTTCACCCATGCCACATAACTCGCTTTGCCTTCTTAAAGCTGTTCTTGGTGACCTAACACCAAGTTTATGCACTGGGAGAGCAGAATACAGCCCATGAGCTCTGCCCAAATGACTTGGACTTAGGAAAGGGATCACAAACTCAGTGTGCAAGAAGGCCTCTGAATAAGAGCTGCCATGCTGTAAATCTGCACACTGCAGCTAGTGCAAACTGAGTGATCAAAAGCACCGATGGAGAACTGACAAAGGATTGCTGCTCCAGGCACTCATCTTAAGGGATTTTCCTTAAAAAGAGAGAACTATTAATAAACAATATGCCTAATGAATGGAATTCAAGCATTATGTTTCTTACCTCCTTGCAATAGTGACAAAAAGTCAAGTATGGGCAGGATTATTTTCTCCGGTTCTTCATTTACATCTTTAGCTGCTCTGTCAGTAAGAACTAATGGAAGTTTAGAACAATTTTAGAACAGTGTGGGGAAAAAAGGGGAAAATCAAGCAAAGGAATTAACCAAGCCTCAGCTTCCTAAAATCCTATCTCAAAATGAAAACTTGCACATTGCTTTGAATACACTTCCAAAAAAAAAAAAGGGTAGAAAGTGACGTCTTTTGTATGGTAACTTAATCTTGGAAGAAACCACTTTTTTTTTATGTTTCTCGGTGAGGCAAGAGAGTTCAGACACAGGCTGATATGTATGGCCTGCAGGTTACAAACTGAGGTACCAGGATTATCTGCACAGAAAGAGGTTAGATGCTAATTTGTCACAATGAAATTTACCTATTGCTGGTAAAGCTGAAAAACAGCAGCTGACCCTGGAAAGTGCAGCTGCTTTTGCTCTAGCTTTTATTTCTCCTCTGTGGCTACTTTTCTCCCAATTAGCYTGSRGAGTGCCCACCTCATGTACTCATTTCCTAGGATGCAGATTATGGGATTTAGCAGGAGGTGACGGTTGTTTTATGAAGACTGATATCACAGTGCCCTCAGTGAAGCTGGTGCCAAAACAGGAGTAAATGAAGATGCAATATCCCAGGAAGAGCATTACAACCATGAGCCAGATGGCAGAAGCATTGAAGGCCTTATGCAAACCTCTGGACAGATGTTTCTTTAGCAAGACTAGGAGGATGCCATAAGAGGCCAGTGGGACCATGAAGCAAGCGTAGATGAGCCCAGAGCTGGAGATTTTCAGCATCTCAATAATGTAGGTGTTTGTGCAAGCCAGCTTGATCACTGGCTGCACATCACAGACCAAGCTGTCAAATTCTGTGAAGTAGGGCAGTTTGATCGTAATTCCAGTCAGGCCACAGGGGATCCCTGTCCCCATGCACACAGCCCCAGCCAGCTGTAGGCATAGTCTCGCATGAGTGTGAGATGATAGTGCATGGGGTTGCAGATGGCCCTGCAGCAGTCATAGGCTGTTRCARYRAGGAGGCAGDTCTCTGTACAGACAGAGATGAAGGAAGAACATCTGGGACATACATCCTTCCAAAGAGATGATCTTCTCTGCACAGAAGAGGTCACCCAACATTTCAGGCTCTGTAACAGACAAATGGTGGATCTTGGGGAAAAAAAGGGTTGCTGAAGAAGAGGCATGTGGCTACAAGGATGTGTCAGTCGTGGTCAACAGAGAGCATTACAAGGAGATTGCCAGCCAGAGTCATGAGGTGGAGGGGCAGAAACACCACAYAGAGGATCATTTGTGCCTCTAAGCTGGAGGGAAGTGCCCGAAGGATGAACTATCTCACTGTGGTCTGGTTCAGTGTCACTTCTGCCATGCTTTTGGTCATGACAGAGGGAAGGAAATTTTTCACAGAAACATCTTTTTTTTTTTTGGGGTAAATATATTTTTTAAAACCTTCAGTCACAGTGAGGACTATAGTTAAGTGAGTGGTTTGAACAGTAATCCTAGTCTGTTTGCATAACTAACCATAGCAATTTTCAGATGAATTGCGATAGAGGTTTTTTTTTTTTTTTTGGGGGGGGGGGTGTTAGTACTTGAGATCTATTTTGATCCTTTCATATTCCTACCAGAAATAAGAAAATAAAGGAATGGAGAGACCTGCTGAGTGGGATTTATGCATCCCAGTTTATACGTCACTGTAGACACAATAACTGTGAAAGACACTAAGATCATTGGCTGAAGTAACCAGCACATTTATATTGGCTCTTAAAGCCCAGCCTTTTTACTTTCCTTTACCCTGGACATGCTGAGTCCTTCTTGGAACCCTGCTACGTTTTTGGTCATAGAGCTGTCTTGTGTTAGTGAACTCCATAACTCTATAGCAAAGGTTATTAATTCAGGAGCTAGGTTTAGTTGTCAATGTTGTTTTGCAGTCTACTATATAAGAAACCCTTACTCTTTTCCACATAAAAGCCCGAAGTCATAAAATAAAGAGTTAAATTTCTTATAATAAGCTTTTCTGTTTGATAGGACATACCTGCTAGTAAGACTTAAAGCAATAAATCTAGTTATCTTTATTTATTTATTTATTTATTCACCAAGAAAAAAGTATAGGAATAGGTTGATCAAAGCCTCTAATTGCCTTCAGGGAGACCAGGAGCCTTTTTGATGTAGCAAAGGTATTTAGCTGGTCAGTGAGGCAGCAGGGGTTACAGAGTATTTTCAATAGAATAATTGTCAGCTGGAGTAGTTTACAAAAGGCAGTGATGGATAATCCATCACTGAGAAATGACACAAGAAAATAATAAGAATAAGAATAAGAATATCAACCCAAATGACAGGACTGAATAGTCTTCTTGAAAAACCTGCTTGATTTGCAATGCGAGTTGAATTCAGCCCTGTGCTCACTAGAAGATCAAAGTAGGTGATGCATTTATAATGAAACCAGCTAAGAGTCAGTATTCTATTAATAAAGTGGGATATTTGCAATCTTGTTGGTGGTGCTAGGCTGAATTACATTGGGCTGACAGGCGGAATAGTAAAATTGAAAAAAATACACTGTATCAGTTTTCCTTTATAAAAATTCCTGTGAACACAGCACCCAAAGAATATTTGAAATTCTCTCTGCAAATGCATGTAGCTACATATGAGACTTCTCTGGGAAGAGCATGAAAAATAATTCAGTACTATTACTAATTCTGCCCTGCTTTGGAGTTCTGGAATCTCTTCTGTTTGTTACTTCTTATGCAGCGAGCAATTGTTGACCTGGATTAAGAGACTGTCAATACAGAGGTTTCAGGCCAGACTGTAGCAAATGCAAACTCAAGATGTTGTGTAAATGGTGTTACGYGTAATGAATTCAGCCAAATATTCTTCTCCCARGTAATAAAGCCAGACTTCCCCTGATAGAGAAGCATAAGAAAAATCTTGGCTGTCTTTCTTTCTTTTAGAGTTGCAGTCCTCTGTTCCTTTCCAAATGCATAAGTTCTTGTTTCAGCCTAAGTGCAATCACTCAGAACAGTTCCTCTTAAATCTTGGGAACTGGGGCTTTTAAACTGAAGCACAGAGTCCATTACTGAGATATTCAAGTTCTTACAGACACAGGCACACATCCTGTGACAGTCCCTCCAACACCTGAGTGACTGCTTGGGAGAGTTACTAAAGTCACAGGTTCTTTTCTAAGAAGATGTCAGAAAGCAGCAAGCGGGGCTGCTCCACAAGCAAAGGTGAGCTGGGAGCCCAGGGTGGCCACAGCATGGGCAGCACCTGCACCAATAGAGCACAGTCCCACAGCACCCAAGCAGGTCTCGGTTGCGGATAGCAGTGGGTTCTGTCAGCAGTGTAATAATCATCAGACCAGGCAAGATAATGAGTCAGGTCCAAGCTCAACACAGGAAGCTGTTGGAGATGACCTTGGATTTCAATACATACAAGATCTTATTGCCTGTGGTTGGTGATTTGTGAACAAGTGGAAACATTATCACTCAGCAATGGCCAAAAGAGCCACAGTGAGAATGACAGCCAGYCAGAAACAGAGTAGCTGCAGCTGGAGACATCCCACCTCTGACAAAGGAACAAATGCTCCAGAATGACTCACTGATAATAAAACCTCCAACTGCAAAATCTGTGTGGGAGAAAATTTGAAGGTAGTTGACTGCTGCTCAGCCCTCCTGGTTGACTTCCAAACTGCTGCAAGACATTGCAGTGGAGCTTCCACACCCATGCCAGAAAGCTGCAAYGTGTRAATACTCTCAGGTMATATGCTTTTAGTACATAGACAGTAGGAACAGGCTGATCAGTACTGTCAAACTACTGTTGTGTGTTGAATGTATAAATGTTTGTAGCTTCGCAATTACTGCCGTATGTTGAGTGTATCTTATAAAGCACTTATAGTGTGTTAGTCATTTAAATTACATAGTAGCAATATTTTTGTTACTTAAACTGTAGATGTGTAATTTACAAGTTTAGGAGTGTGTGTATTGCTTCCCATATCCTGAGATTGAACCACAGCTCAGCTGGTCTGGGCCATTTGCTTGAGCTATATTATCACATTAATTGCCATTGTCAGAACGATACAGAATTAGCAATGGATACACTGATTGAATAGGCTTTAYCTATGGAATGATTAGAAAAGGCCACTTCTCCTGATCCTAGATGGGACAAGACCTGAGCAGCTGCTAACTGGCAGAAATTGAATGAAATTCAAAAGCAAGTTGAGGCCTATGACGACTGTTAATAGCTGTGGGGTGAGGGGCAGAGGGTGCCAGTTCTTTGCCACGATATTGTTAAGCCTCTTGTAATCCATACAGGGCCGTAGTCTTCCTCCCCTCCTCTGGCATGAGGAGCCACTAGGAGAGGTAGATAAACCACTGTGCCAGATTGTCCCTGAGGTGTTCTTTGAGGGCTGCTAATTCAGGGTGGCAAGGCATCCCCTTTCTTGGGATCAGGTCAATGTGGCAGTCATATGTGTCATAGGGTGGTAGCATTTCTTCCCCCTTCTTCTCAAAGACATCTGTAAAGYCACTCATAGTGTTTTGGAGGGAGTAGGGCAGTGACTGAGGCAGAGGCAGAATTACAG
This sequence comes from Apteryx rowi, assembly GCF_003343035.1. Lineage (NCBI taxonomy): Eukaryota > Metazoa > Chordata > Aves > Apterygiformes > Apterygidae > Apteryx > Apteryx rowi. The sequence goes on from NW_020451257.1 coordinate 24,956, forward strand.
TCCCGGAGCCTGGGTGATTCAGGGTGGCAGGCTGTGGGGCTTGGCAGAGCTCTGGTGGTGCAGGGATCTTGGTTCTGAGGCTGTGTGTGGTGAGAACAGAGCCATGGTCTGTGGGTGTCATACTTGGCCCAGTTAGCGTGCAATTATGTTCCTTGGTTTTTATCTTCCAGGGGGGTGTTGCAGGGCTCTTGGCATTAATCAAGTCCATGGCAGCCATGCAGCCAGGAAACTGCTCATCCAGTGCAGAGCCAGGGACGTGGAAATCTCTGGACCAACTCACAAAGGTGCTGTGGTGGGGGACACAGTCATAAGATGATCCTATAGCAGGAGAAAGCCTCACTGTCACAGCCCCTGGTACTCACGGGTGATTCAAAACACCCTGATGTCTGCTGGAAGGGCAGCACAGCTGGGCACAAGGAACTGAGCAGATTTCTGGAATTCACAGAAGAYAATTTCTTGGTGAAGGTGAYTGATGAACTGACTRGGAGAGATGCTTTGTTGGACCTGATACACTGGAGGGCATGGCTGCTATTCAGAGGGACCTTGACAGGCTGGAGAAATGGGCTAACAGGAACCTCCTGAAATGAAGGAAAAGCAAATCCTATGGCTCGAATCTGGGTGGAATAACCCCATGCAACAGKGCAGGCTGTGTCCAACTATCTAGTAAGCAGGTCTGCAGAGAAAGATCTGGGGATTCTGAAAGACAAGAGCTTGAAAACGAGTCTGCAGTGTGCCCTTGCAACAAATGAAGGCCAACCACATCTTGGGTGTATTAGTAAGAGTGCAGCCAGCAGGCCCGGAGGGAAGTGATCCTTACCCTCTCTTTAGTACTTGTGAGAATACCTCTAGAGCGTTGTGTCCAATTTTGGACTCCCCAGTACATGAGAAACATTGACATACTGGAGCAGGTCCAGTGGAGGCTATCAAGATGGTCAGGGGACTTGAGCACATGATGTACAGGGAGATGGTGAGGAAACTGGGCTTGTTCAGCCTTAGGAGGAGAAGGTTCATGGGACACCTTTTTGCTATCTACAACTACCTGATCAGAGGATACAGAGAAGACAAAGCCAGGCTCATCTCAGATCTGCACAGTGATAGTGCAAGAGGTAATGGACACAAGTTGGAACATGGGAAATTCTTATTAGATATATGTTTCTATTTAATTTGTTATTATTGTTATTATTATTTACCATGAGAGTGCTCAGATACTGGAAGAAGTTCCCCAGAAAGGTCATGGAATCTCCATCCTTGGAGGTGTTCAAGACTTAACCAGACAAATCCCCAACAATTTCATCTTATTAGACCTGCTTTGAGGAGGGTTTTAGACTAGATGACCTCTGGAGGTTTCTTCCAATTATTCTATGACTCTAAGATTACAAATGCTTTGAATCAATARCATCCTCTTCTACTATTTTGTGTGTAGAACACCAAAGCGTTAACACTGCTATAATGTAAGTTATGTGGTAGCTAAATGCTCAAAAAGAAGAAGGTGTTTATTTTCTCCAGCCTTAGATGTGAGATTCATCCATCCAAAATCAGATTTCTATCGTATAGATATCTATACCAAAACTTGTATTGCCTTTGTGCAGGTAATAGAATTGGTCATATCTCAGGTATGATTCGTCTCCTCAGGTAGGGACGGGCTTTAAAACCAGGTTCACCTATCTGCGTTTATGTTTCTACAGGATATATGTGCACATCCCTCCAAAGCTCCTGTTACAGTAAATGGGAATCTATGGCTCAGTTTATTTGGCCACACATAGGAATCTTGTACCATCAGGGAGGCCCCCAGGTTTTCCGTCTGACCTCCAGTTTGTGCTCCACAAGCCAAGGGTCTCCCTTGTGTTGTACTTACCAGCCCCTGAAGATATTTTATGGCATCTCAGGTGTCACAAGAAAAGTGTGTCTAGGCAGGCAGCAAGTCCTCTTTCATTTGTAAAATGAACCTAAAACAACACCACCAGCTGTGGATGTCCGTATTGGAGATGTCTGAAGGTAAGGGAGATGGATCCTTTAGGAGTCACTCTCCTGACTCCTGCTGGAGCGAGGGTCTGCTCTTCTGAACCTAAATCATAAAAACCCTTCCTGCAGTAAGTGCAAAAGGAGAAACATCTTGAGGGCAATTCACACTCTTCCGTCACCCCCATCAAATACCTGTTTTAAAATGAGTCTTAAAAGAGGGCAGAAATTTTTCCTCTTTAGTTTTGATCTTCACTGAACGAAACACACTACAGTGTGTTTCAAATACAGAATACATGTAAAACTACTCTCATTAATGCTTTTTACCTGGTTTTTAATCTGTTATTTATTTTTCTAGGTGCAATTCATGACAAAAAAATGAATGAGGACTTTAAAACCAGGTCAGGAAAATGATTCTACTGGCATTTGGAAACCTTTATAAATGTCAATACCTCTCTTTCTAGCGTTCCTCATGATTTACACTGTGACCATGTCTGGGAACAGCCTCATTGTTGCGCTGTTTGTGGCTGATTTGCACTTTCATAACCCATGTACTTCTGCTTGGGAAATCTGTCAATGTTCCACTGTCATGCCCAAGACGCTGGCCAGTTTCCTGAGTGGAGAAGAAAAAATCAATGTTTTTGGCTGTATTACTCAGAATTATATTTTTTAGTTTTCTACCGGGTGCAAAACTTTATTGCCTGTTGGCAAGGTCTTTGTGGTTAGGATTAGCAAATAGGCAAAGGATTTTATTATGAAGCTTGCATGAGTGAACAATGCTGCTTCAACTAGTAACTGTGTCTTGGTCATGTGGTTCTTTAGATATCGACATAATGGTATCTGATTGACATAATGGTATCTCCAATGCAAAAGTCAACTTTCTGTGCACCACCCCCTTACAAAATTGTAATTTTGTTGAGGGATGTTATAAAGGCGCTGCCTCCAGCAGGCTCTGGGACCCAAGGATTCCTGTCTGGGCAATGGAGCCCAGCCTGGTGCACTGAGGGGAGGCCTCTCCATCCCAAGCACAGCTGCTGCTCTCCTGTTTGCAAATTCAACCAGTAGTGAGGCTGAGTGTGTATCCCAGACCCAGACMCAGACACAGACACACACACACACACCCCAGGTTAAGGGGAAATACAAACACTCTGTCCCCCTCCGCCCGCAGCTATTGCCAAGGTACACGGGCACTATGACCTGTGATCCCTGCTCCAGCTGCTGACACTGAGACCCTCACTCCACTCACCCTGGCCCCCTCTGTAGCTGATATTTGAGTACACTGGCCCAACAACCCATGGTCCTGCTCCGGTGACTGATGCTAGGACCCTCTCTTRCCMCAGTTAMTGGCAMCACAGACACARGARCYRTTATCACCTGAGGTCTGACTCCAGTTTCTGGGCCCAATCCACTCACCCTTGTCTCTCCACCTAGATCTTACAGCACTCACAAACGGGATACGAAGACTCGAGCTATAAGAAAACACTTGAGTCCTGGTTAAGGTGGATTGGAAAGGCACCATTAAAACCACTGCAGAAGGTCAATATCTTGAAGGGTTAAGCAATCACAAAGTCAGTCTATCTCATGSACCATGGTGTACCTCCACAGGCTTGACTTGAGTGTTCAGTCAGCAGCTAAAGGCTGGTAACATCTTCCTGCCTGTACCTGTGGTTCCATGTTCTACTCAAATACTAAAGACTGTGGTTTGGGGATCACTCAGCTGGCTGGTTTGATCTCAGATGTGCAGGCTCGTAGGCTGCATAGAATTACCCACTCCCAATATAGCATTAATTGATCTGTAGAGCTAAAGGAAGGTATTGATAAAGATTTTGAGAGACTGTGGGTGGCAGCTGAGTGTAGCAAACATGAGAGACCATCAGTTTTGGATAAAACAGTGATCAAAGTGATCCCAGTCACACGTGAAGAGGACGAGGTGGTCTTAGAATGGGAGATCCCTCTCCAAAAGTTATCTTTCCAAGTCTACAGAATTGGAGGAAGGAGGAATTTGTGAAATGGTCCAAGCTACATTGTCAAGGTTGTGGTATTTCAAACTTTGGAAATGACACTATCAGTAATGCTGGGCAGGAAAGTTATAGAGACATTCCCCATAGAAAGCTTGTAACTGTGTTACAACCATGAGCCAATGTAAATGCTACCAGGGAATTCCTGGCTAGAGAAAGAGGGGAGACCCTAAAAAAGATCGGCAGGCATTGTTTGGTGGAGAGCAAAGCTTGCTCCCATATTGTTGGTTATTGCCCTGCTGTACAGAACACCCATATTAAGAGGCACAATGTATTATGTGAGTTATTGGCAAATGAAGTTGCCTACGCAAAGGCGTCTAGTACCATCTTAGAGGCCCTAGGATATCTGACACCCATACAGGACTGGTAGATCTGGCATAGGGCCTATGGGAGACCTATGCCTTTCTGGAGCATCAGAGAGACACCAGCTGAGATACCCATACTATTTCAAGTGGCATGACATACATGTCTGTATGTGGCCAACTGAATCCCACTGAAACAACTGAATCCCTCCTTGTCCATCGGCTTTAGGATAAGGTGAATCATGCCCTGACTTCTCTTGACAGCTCTGACTGGAGGTGGGATTCAGCTGCCTTAAAAAAAAAAAAAAAAAAAAAAAAAGAGAGAGAGAGAGAAGAAAAATCAAGTGACATTTGAGGGTAAATCACTCTAATAAGGTGTTTTTATTGAAGTATCACTCTCTGGAGACACTTCTCTTTTCCACTTGGATGAATGAGAGTGTCTGTTCCATGAACACTGATATTGCCCAAGATAGGAGACATAAGGCCATATCCAGTATGCAGGGTTTTTCTGAAGGGACCCAGGCAGTTGGCAGTGAAAAGCAGATTTCTGCACAACACAGTCTTGAGCCAAAAGCTCCTCTSATTGCATTGTCCATTGCCTACTACCCCACACAAGCTGCAAGGCAGAACATTTTCTGTGCTAGTAACTCTCTGGAGAAAAGTCTTCTCTTTAGGGCATGTTTCACCTCCACATTCCTCAGGGTGTAGATCAAAGGATTGAGGACTGGCGTGACAACATTATACATAASMGTGGMTATCATTGTCCAGCTGGGTGAATTCCCTGAGGAAGGTGGCACATAGTTAAAAATAACAGGGACATAGAGTAAAGCCACTACTGTGAGATGGGAGATGCAAGTGGAGAAGGCTTTCCTCCTTCCCTCCTTGGACTGGACTTTCAGTCGGAGGAAGGAAAAAATGTATAGGTAAGAAAAGAGTGTGAAGACAAAGGGGCCTGTTGCAATACTCCCTGTGATGATGTTGAGAAGGCTCAGGTTGAGCTGGCTGTTATTGCAGGCCAGTCTCACCAGGGGCTTAATTTCGCAGAAGAAGTGGTGGATGTGGTTGGGGCCRCAGAAATGGAGCCGGGAGGTCATGACTGCGTGCATCAGAGCATGAAGGAAGCCAATAGTCCAAGCAGCTGCAGCCAGCAGMAGGCAGGCCYGTGGCCTCATGATCAGGGTGTAGCGCAGGGGGTTGCAGATGGCCACAAAGCGGTCATAGGCCATGACAGCCAGAAGTAAAGCTTCACTGCTTCCCACGAAGTAGAAAAAGTGGAGCTGGCTTAGGCAGCCAGTGTAAGAAATGCCCTGGTGCCCCGAGAGGAACCCAGCCAGCATCTTGGGCACGGTAACTGTGGAGAAGAAAATATCTAGGCAGGAGAGGTTGCAGAGGAAAAAGTACATGGGGGTGTGTAGCCGGGGTTCACATGCCACTACAATCATGATTGCCATATTCCCCAGCAGGGTAGACACGTAGAGCAGTAAGAAGAGCATGAACAGGAATTTCTGCAGCCCTTGAACATTGCTCAGGCCAAGGAGGATGAACTTCCTCACCTCTGTCTGGTTATCCATCCCTGCAGGGAAAGAGATAATAACTTAGCAGTAACTTCCTATCTTTCTGTTCTGAGCTGCTATATCCATTTCCCAGAGTCCTCTTCCATAAGCTGCATCATCAGCTGATGCTGCCTCATAAATGGAAAAGATCAGATATTGAGTCTGGAAAGGGGCACACAAGAATTCCTTGATTTCCCACCCCAGCTGTTTCAACAAATACTGGAACTGTTGTAACCTATATGGTCAATACTGATGCTGGAACTGCCACCTGCGTACCAGCTCACTGAAAGGAATGGCATGTTTGAGAATAGCAAGCAAAGAAAATTATGAGGAAGAAAGACAAGCAGGCAGGCAGGCAGGCAGGCAGGCAGGCAGGAAAGGAAGAATGAAGGTTGGTTACCTAATGTTTACATGAAGATTACTCTGAAATCCTGCAGGTTTTCCTTCTCTAAGTCAAAGAAGGGTCCTGTAATATGTTTTCTTCATTCCAGTTCCTAGCTGAATAAACTGTATCTCTCCCGAAGCTGAAAGAACTACAGTAGTATAGCTGATCACATATATTACACTGCTTTCAAAGAGGATTAATTCTGGCTGTTCAGTGGAGTCAGAAAGCCTTTATA
>NW_020451257.1:32428-52104 GCF_003343035.1 Apteryx rowi
TTAGGATCATTCAGAAACTCAAATCAGCTCTAGAAGCAGGAATCTAGTGTTGTTTCAGATGTCCTAGCACCTGAGTGCAATTCAGCTTGACAACCATCAATACCCTCAGGATGCCAAAGGTGTTTACAGCCCCTGACTCCTRCTGCACATAAGTGCCTGTAAGCAAGCATCTTCATGTGGTGAAGTTTTTCCATTCTCACAATGGCACAGTGCAACAAGACCTCAGTGCCTGGAATACCATCCTGCCAGTCACCTGCGAATGCTCCCATGGACATCAGTGTTGTTACATTAATATGGGCATCCATATCCACTGAGACTGTATTAAGGCTTCCTGGATACCACAATGTGACCGCAAGGTGGTCAAGAGAGGGTCGGATACCGGCGGAGAGAGACACTCAAGGTTCATAAGGGGTTAGACAGGGTAGGTTTAACAAAGGACTTACACTACAAGCTGCATGGGGAGCCCCGGGAACTGCGAGGAGGGGTTGCCAATGGGAGGCTGCTGGAGGCACGGGTCAGACACATGGGTCAGACGTCCAGGCAGCACTCGACTCGTTGTTCGTAAGGGCCCCTTAAATCTACTAGAACTATTTCCTTATCTCAGCCATGCTAACCTTGAATAGCTACTGCCCAGGAAGCAGCTAGACATTGTTGACAAAATGGAATATGCGTGCCTGGCCCTGATGGGAATTTGGTCAGTGTGTAGTTTCACACACTGGGTCTGCTACCACGCACTCTGCCAGTCACTGACTCCTCGCCACATCTTCCGCAGGTGTTCTCACTACACACAAGAATCCTCCCCATGACTTTATGTCCTTTCTTGTTCTTAGAGAAGAGAGAGAGAGAAAGAGAGAGAGGAGAAAAGAGAGAGACAGAGTGAGTGATTAAAGGAGTAGCATCAGACAGAAAAGTCACTAGTAGATTTACAGATGAACCATGTCAATGAAGAAGCAGTTGTTGTGTTGCGTAGCTAGGGGCTGGGAAGGGAGCCGAAGTAAGAGGGAGAATTATGAGAGAGACCAAACATTGGTAAGGAAAGCTGAAGCAGTTTGGTTTCTGAGAACAGACAGGGCTGGCCCAGCCTAGGAAGCAGGGAGGTGGTGTGAGAGGAATGAGGGAGGAARGTTAGCAGAAGGGACCCCCACAAAGCAGGACACATCCAGACATGTTTGCTCCAGCCCAAGAAAAAGCCCTACACCTCCTTCTTCATGCAGAGCAGCGGCTAGCCATCCTTCTAGGCTTGTGTATATARAGACCCAGGTCCAGCTACAGGGACGTCAGTGATGACTTCTGTGCCATCAGGTATTGCCTCCCTGTGGATGCCTCTTGGGACTCTAGGGTCTTGCAGCAAAAGGATCCACTACTGCTGTCCTCAAGGTGCAAATCCGTACTGTGCTTAACATCCCAACCATTGTCCCCTTCCAGAGCATGGCTGCATTTACCAGTGGCCTCAGCCAAGCCAGCCTTTCCAGGAACTTAGAGCACTTTGCTGAAGCACTCACAGAGAACATCAGTGATGGTCTTGGAAACCTCTGTGGATGAAGCCTTCACAACCTCTCTGAGAAACTTGTTCCAGTACCTGACTGTTCTCACGTTGAAAAARTTTCTCCTTATATCCAGTTGGAACCTCTCTGGTTTCAACTTATGATCATTGTCTGTCATCCTCCCACCACACATCACTGTGGAAAGCCTGGCTCTGTTCTTCTCATGACATTCCTGAAAGCAATGGATGACCGTTATTAGTTCCCCCCCCACACACACTCAAGCTGCCCATTCTCCAGGATGAACAAGCCTAGTTGCCTCAGCCTCTGCCCATGGGACAAGTATTGCAGCTCCCTGGCCATCTTAGTGCCCCTCTGCTGAATTTGCTCCAGCTGATCAATGCCTTTCTTGTATCAGGGGGTCAAAACCGGGCACAGCATCCTTCATGTGGTCTAACAAGTGCTGAATAAAGGGAAATAATCACTTTCCTTAATCTGCTGGCTATGCCCCTCTTCATACAGCCCAGCATGCTGTTGGCCTTCTTCACTTCCTGGCACACTGCTGGCTCTCGTTAAGCTTGCTGTCCACTAGGATCTCCAGGTCCTTCCTCAAAGAGCTGCTGCCCAGTCAGTAAGTCCCCAGCCTGTGCCATTGCAAGGGGTGCTGCCTTTCCAGGCACAGGACTTTGTGTTTGTCTTTGTTGCATTTCATAAGGTTCCTGTTGGCCCATTCCTCTAGCCTCTCTTGGTCCTTCAAAATGGCAGCTCTGCCCTTAAGCGTATTGACTGGCTGCCCTTGAGAAGAGTGCATTCCATGACCTCCTCCAGATCACTGATAAAGATGTAAAGGAGGACAGGTCCCCGGATAACCCCCTGCAATACTCCACTCATTCCCTGCGTGGAATAGGTCTGGATTGTCACAGAGGAAAGAGGGTGTATTCATGTGTGTGCATGTGTCTTCTCACTGCATGGATGTGGTGGGGTTGAAGCAGAGAAGAGAGTTGTGTGCAACAGGGATGTGGGGGCCTCAGGGAGAGGGATGTGTCTTGATGGATACAGCAGGGAAGGGGTGGACCACAGCACATCTTGCCCCTGGATTGGGTTTCCCTCCACCCTCCCGGTGCCTGACTTTCACTTTCATTTTCTATCTGAGCCTTGTCTCCCAGAAGAGGAGGAGAGAGGCTGGCCAAGGACACAACAGGATAGAAGGCGGGACAGGACCCAGGGCAGAGCAAAGCTGCTGCAGCCCAGAGAAGGTGAAGGTGAGTCCCTTTCCCCAGTTCCTCCCCTCCATCCCCCTATGCAAGCAGTTAGGGGCACTCAAGCTGGGGAATGACTTTTTTTCATCCCAGCAAGCTGCAGGTGGGGATAGAAACAAGTCCAAAGTTGCTGCTCTAGGTTTGCCCTGAGATGGAGCAAGGGGAAGAGATGGCTGGGACCCTGTGCTCAACACCCCTAGTCTTTTGCATTCAAACCCCTTATCCTAAGTGCTCAGCCCCTGAGTTTGGACACCCTTACCCCGTAAGCCATTTGTTTGTGGATTTCCAGCTCAGCTCTCAACTARMTAAGYTCCCCTAAGCTTCAACCATGTGTCCTAACCTATCCTTTGCTCCCTGCTGGTGTGTCTGTGCTGGGAGCCTCTCTCCCATCATTCCTCTTGTCCTAGGTCCCTGCCTGCAGCCATTGCTCTGTTCCACACCCTTGTTGGCACCCTTGTTTAGCCACTCAGCAAACTAGCAAAGTTCAAATCTCTGTTTGTGGCATAGTGCAGAGTGCTGTCACCATCACCTAAATGAATGTAACAGAAATGGGCCTTTAAGCCCTGGGCTTTTAGAAGCTGAGCTGAGCATTTCTGTCATGAGACAAATGGGAAGGAGCTCTGCACCTCTGCTCAGTGTCAGCATTGCCTCCATGGCAGCATTTGCAAGAGGGTGCAAGAGGAGGAGGTAGGTCAGAAGGAAGCCGGTGCAAAGAATGTTTTGCTTGGAAAAATGAGGTAGGATGAAAATGAGTGTTCCTGTTTGGACTGTGGGGTATACCCACCCTGTTAACCAGCCTGTCTCACTGTCCCCTCTGCCGACTGTGTTTGTCATGAGCAAAGGCATCTGGAATCTGCATGGCAGTGCCCATTTGCCTGATTGAGACCACACAGAGGCAGGGACTGGTGCTGCAGCAGAAGACCCTGCAAGTGCTGTCAGAATTCATGCAGCCTGTGGTGGTAGTGGCCATCACAGGGCTGTACCGCACTGGAAAGTCCCACCTCATGAACAGGCTGGCTCGTGAGAGGATGGGTGAGAGAGGTGGCAAACCGCACAGGTCCCAGCTCTGGATAGCCAGGGTGCCTGGGTTTTCTTGCTCTCTGTCTAACACTGTTGAGCCCCTTGCATCCTCTCCACAGGTTTCTCCCTGGGCTTCACCATGCAGTCTCACACCAAAGTATCTGGATGTGGTGTGTGCCTCATCCCTGCCGGCCTGGACACACTCTGGTGCTACTGGACACTGAAGGGTGGGGTGATGTGGAGAAGGTGGGGGAGAAGCAGAAACTTCCTTTTGTGGCTACAGAGCACTTTGTGGAAGCTCTCAAGGGCCCAGCCATGTGGCAGGACTCAAGGTGTTCTCATTGCYTGCACTGGTGTGCCAGGAAGAGACAGAGGCTGTGGGGAAGGAGACTAGTGTAGCGCTAACTGGGTAAAGTCTTCTGGCTGATGGAGTYCCTCTTGGCATCCTTCACCTCTGCCTTTGACTGTCAGAGCCCTCATTCTATGTGGTATCCTGGTTGTCTGCAGGCTACTGGAGCCAGTCTGTGGCTGGGCCCATGCTGGTTGGTGGGACATCTTTTCTTCCCAGGCACTCTCCCTCTCATCCTGGTTCTTTGATTACTGAGCAGCCATTAGCCTGATGGGCCTTTTGATTTTCTTGTACTGGTGAGCTGAGGACAGCATTGCAGAGGTGGTCCCGCCAGTGCTGAGTAGAGGAGAAGCATCACTTCACTTGACCCTCTGGCGACACTCTTCCTAGTGCAACCCAGGATGCTGTTGGCCTTCTTTGCCACAAGGGTGCATTGCTGGCTCATGTCCAGCTGGTCATGTTGGATGTGAGCCGGTTGGATATGTTGTCCACCAAGACCCCCAGGTCCTTCTCTGCAAAGCTGTTTTCCAGACAGTCAGTCCCCAGCTTGTCCTGGTGCATGCGGTTATTTCTCCCCAGGTGCAGGACTCTTCAATGCCCTTTGCTGAGCTACCTGACATTCCTGCTTGCCCATTTCTTCAGCCTGTCGAGTTCCCTCTGAATGGCACCACCACCATCCGGTGTATCTGCCACTCCTCCCAGTTTTGYATTGTCGTCAAACTTGCTGAAGGGTGAACTCTGTCCCATCATCCAGGTCATTAAAGATGAGGTTAAACAGTATTGGACCCAGTATTGACCCTGAGGTAAACCGCTGCTGACTGGTCTCCAGCTGAGCTTTATGCTGCTGATCACAACTGCCTGTGCCCAGCAGTTCAGAGAGTTTTCAGTCCACCTCACTGTCCCTTCATCTAGTTTGCAGTTCATTAGTTTGTCTATGAGGCTGTTATGGAAGACAGTTTTGAAAGCCTTGCTAGAGTGAAGATAAACAACATCCACTGCTCTCCCCTTGTCCACCCAGCCAGTCTTCTCCCTGTTGAAGGCTAACAGCTTGGTCAAGAATGATTTCTCCTTTATAAATCCATGCCAGTTACTCCCAGTCATCTTCTTGCCCTTCATATGTTTGGAAATTGTTTCCAAGAGGATTTGTTTCATCACCTTGCCAGGGATTGAGGTGAGGCTGACTGACCTGTAATTCCCCGGATCCTCCTTCTTGCCCTTCTTGAAGGTCGGAGTGGCATATGCTTTTTCCATGAACATGCCCTGACTGCCATGACCTTAAWAGATAATTGAGAGTAACCTCACAATGACATTGGCCAGCTCCCTCAGGTCTCATGGATACATCCCATCAGGTCCCATGGACTTGTGTATGTCCAGTTTGTTTAAATGTTCCCTAACCCGATCTTCTTCCACCATGTTAGCACAGGTCTCAGGGGCTTGAGATTCCTGAAGGCATGTCTTATCAGGAAAGACTGAGGCAAAGAAGGCACTGTAAACCTTTGCCTTTTCCATGTCCTTTGTTACCATGTCCCCTGCCCCATTCAGCACTAGGCTCGCATATTGCCTAGTCTTCTCTTTGCTGCTGATATACCTGCAGAAGCCCTTCTTGTTGCCTTTCACATCTGCCAGCAGATTCAACTCCAGGGAGGTTTTGACTTCTTAACCCCTGGCATTCCTGAATACTTGGACAGCATCTCTATATTTCTGCCTGGTCCACAGTTCTGCCCTCTGACCATTCCTGATTTGTGTGCACACACCTGGGGTGGGCCCCCTTCTGCCCTGTTTTGCTCATTACAAGGTCTCTTTTGTCATCAACTAAAGCACACAGCAGCACTTTGAAACCTCCAGCTCTGCCCTTCCACCACCATAAAGGCCTTCCCTTCACTGCACTCCTTGCAGCARTGTGTGCATCTGGACAAACTGGGCTTTGTTGGGTGACCAGGACACTAACTTCCCGAACTACTTCCAGCAGATTCCTCCYGTGCCCTTGGGCACTGCCAGCCACTCCAGCAAAAAACACAGCCCCCACCAGGGGGTGGCCAAGCCATGCCACCCATGGCTCTTTTCTGAATTGTTTTCTCCAGACAGCAAGTACAGAGTCACAGAGACCAACCTAGACTTCTTGTGCGCCAAGGAAATGATGCCCTGGTGCGGCATGCATCTGCATGGAGGATGGAAGAAGGCAATCGTGCATTGCACCGGGTGTCTCCAGGAAGCATCAAGGTGTGTCACGGCTCCTAAGACACTTTTTCTTCATACTGAGCTCTGACATAGGGACTGAGATGCCCTATGGAAGCCAGCCTTCAGGAGAAAAGATGTCAGTGGGAGACTGGAGTCGGAGGGGGGAACACTAGCCATTCTTCAGCYACATCTGAAAGTCTCTTCTGGTTGTGCCCCACAGGTCTGCAGAAGAAGCAGACAGAGGGCACAGACCACACTCTTCTGCACTCTTTATGTCTCAGTTCCTTTGCTGTGAAGTCTGGTTCTGCATCACAAGTGCACTGGTGTGTTCCCCCACAATGCCTGTTCATATAAGTCACCTGAAGACTGGTATTTCCCTCACCCAGGCACTTTCCAGCCCACTTCAACCCCCTCTCCAGCTCTCCTCACCTCTCCTCGCCTCTCCCCAGCCCATTCCAGCAGAGTAGGACAGTCTGGGAATTACCCACAGCAATGCCCACCACAGGGCGCTGCAGGGATGTGGGCACTTAGCACTTGGGACAGCACAATGAGCACAAAACACCCACAAGCTACACAAAAACTAACCACAGTAACCCCAGCTTCCCTGAAGTAGGAGTCAGAGCAGGAGAGCTTGAGGAGCTGGGGAATTTCACAGAAGAACTGGTCCACAGCATTGCCTTGGTAGAGTGGAATTGAAAATGTGTTTCCAGTGTGCAGCACAGCATTGAGAAAACCACTGGCCCAGGCAGCTGCTGCCATTTCAGCACAAGCTCTGTTCCCTGTGAGTGTCCCATAGTGCAGGGGTTTGCAGATGGCCATAAAATGGCCATAGACCACGACAGTGAGAAGATAATATTCTGATGAAATGAAGAAGAAAAAGGAAAAAAAAAAGGAAATTAGTCCTCGTGTTCCACAGGGAATTGATCGTGGATTTGGGGACAGGGGTAGAGATGGAGCCAAGGTCCAGGAGGGAGAGATTGAGAAGGAAGAAGTACATGAGGGTGTGGGAGCAGTGGTCACAGGCTACAGCTGTGATGATGAGGCCTTTGCCCAGGAGAGCAGCCAGGTGGGTGYCCAGGAACAGTGAGAAGTGCAAGAGCTGCAGCTCCCGCTTGTCCACAAATGCCAGGAGGAGGAACTTGGTGAGGAAGCTGCTGTTGGACATTCCCTCTCTCTGGGCACTGGGGACTGTCCAAGGAGGAAAGGATTTGAGCAAAACCCATTCCATTTCATGTAGAAACCCTCCACATTCACTTTCTATGTCTCTGGAGGACTTTGTGTCAGTTCCCTACTTTGAACTCCAGTTTGTATTGGCTGAGTGAACCATGAGGATCAGTGACCTCTGCCCGCGGGCAACAGAGGAGTTAGTCCTGCTCTACACCAGTGGGAACATGGAGGTGACAGTTCCTGTGGATGGATGCCCTGAGTTGAGTGAAGGGAAGTTAGTCCAGTGACCCAGTGGGTATAATCTCATTTACCATTGTGAAAGATGAAATAAACACCAATATCCAGCTGCTTCTTAGAGGAAAAAGGGAGGGATTCATCTCCTACTTTCCCCTCTTTGGAGGATTTATCTGTGTTTAAATCAATCAGCATGTTAGGGAAACTGTTGCATCCAGTGTCCTTAACAGGGTTCGACTCTAGGTTTCCGCTTTATCCAAAAGATAMAAAATAATTTGTGATAAGATGATGTGATCAGTATTACAGCTCGAGCTGGGTGCCTCCTCCGAGGGACCCCCAACGGAAAATTCGCTGGGTATTTATACCCCTATGGGTTAAGTTCTTTGTGCATTCTCCCATTTGTTGCACCAATGATCGCTCGACAAGTAGTAGCTTCTTCACTCTTGGTTGGTTTCCCCGTTGTGTCCAGGTGGAGCTATGGTACTCAGTGGTCATTGCTGAAGCTGYTTTGTTACTTTCTTATCTCCTTGYTCCCTCCTTGTTTGAACTGGCTCAAACRATTTTGGGAAAAGTTCAGYCAYGTGCAGCCTTAGGCTTCAGTAAATTTAGCTACTAGTGCTAAGCAAATGCTATTATATCCAACAGTCCCTCCTTTTGTTTTCTGTGGGCATCCCTGCCCTCTTAGAACTGTTCCTGTTYGAGCATTCTCTGTTATCCTTGCATAGAATGCAGTAACCTATTTTGTAAGCAATCACGTACACAGGTAATAACACAACATGCCAATAACAGTATGATTATTACTGGTAGTAATATCTTAATTAGGGAACCTTATAGGCTGCTCGGCCATGAGGAGGGTCCCTGACTGGTGAACGCATTAGTTATCCACTCACCCTCTAGGGTATGATCTTGTGTTCCTTGGTAGATTAGGGTTTGAGCTACCTCTTTTGGTGCGACCATGTTCTGGGGTTTGGGTGGATTTTAGTTCTAATTTTAGCATAATCTCAGGCTCCGTTACGGATAATTTGGAGTGGGACATCCRAATAGTAAGTAAGCTCATTAGCAGCCTAATCATTTTGATAATTTGAATAGCGTCGTTAGTTAGCTGATAATGTTAATGCACGTATTCTAGCCTCTMTAGCCCGTGGTTGATGTAACGGGCAGGAACAACACCAGTTAATATGTCCCGCTGCCCCGGCCTAGTTACACTTCTCCAACTCCAACCTTGAGAGTTATTTATCCACTGGCCTCGGTAACACTGGTCACACCAACAAGGGTCACAAGGACCACAATTGTTACATGTTGCCCAGAGGCACCCGTGTTGGTAAAATCTCAGTTCTTCCCCCCTTGGAGCAGCCTTCAGGAGGAGGACACTCCTGTAAGGGTGATGAAGACACCGGTGAGGGCAATGTTCTTTGTTYACGCTCTGAGACAGTTGGCTCGGCCAAGCAACCGACGACGCGTGTGTCCACGTGGCCCTGGAAAGGAAACAAGAGCGGCACGTACTGGGAATTCCTTCAGTTTTGGGGAGCTGGAATGGCTTTATCTTCCAGGGTAGAGGTCCCGCTCTCCTGGGAAGGTGGTGATTTCTTGACATGGGAATGATGGATCCAATGATCCTTCCCCACGACTTTTACAGCAAAATAACGGTTAATAATACTGTATAGAGGCCCTCCCGTTTTGGTTCAAGTTTATTTTTTCTGCTGTGTACCTTAATCATAACCTCATCACCAGGTTGAGTATTAGGTACCTTGATTTCTGTAGGTATGGCCTGCGCCCATTGGGCTTGGTTCCATGCATTTTGGAAGGAAGCTTGTAAAGTTAATACATATTTGGTTAACCGCTCATCCCCGTCCAAGAGGCTGGTCTTTGCTGGGATATAAGTCCCAGGTACAACTAACCGTCGTCTAAACAAAACTTCCGCTGGGGACAACCCTACGGGCTGTCTTCAGGTAGTTCTAATTTCCCACAAAACTAAATTTAGAGCTATTGGCCATTTAAGATTGGTTTGTGTACATACTCGTGCTAATTTAGCTTTAATGGTTCTATTCATCCTTTCTACCTGCCCCGAGGACTGAGGGTGGTAGRGTGTATGTAATTCTCTATGGATTCCTATCATTTGATGTAGTTTTCCTAAGATTCCAGCTGAAAAATGAGAACCCCTGTCCAAATTTATAGTTCCCGGTACTCCATATCGAGAAACAGTTTCCCTTAATAGAGCCTTATTTACTTCAGCTGTATCTGCCTTGTGAGTAGGAAAGGCTTCTACCCAACCACTTAGCTGGTCGACAATTACGAGAAGGTGTTTGTAGCCTTCAGCAGGTGGGAGATCAGCATGAGCGATTTGTAGGCATTGGAAAGGGAAATATGCCCACAGGCGACTTCCTTGCTCAGGCTTTGGTCCAGTATCATTAAACCTCTGGTGCATCAAGCAGGTGATGGTTATGCATTTTGAAACAGCATAAACTCCTGGAGCCGCCCAGTTTTGTAAGATTTGTGAGGTGATAGCTGATGGTCCTCCATGTCCACATTCATGGTACCACCTAGCTATGGGGAGTACATACCTCACTGGAAGGATGGGTTTATTACCTATGGTCCAAATTCCTTCCTCATTTGAATTGGTTCCCRTTTTCTCCAATTTTCTTTTCCCTTCTTTGGTGTATCTTCATAGATTTTTGCTGAGCTTAATATGTTTGGCCATTCTTGTGTGAGTCTATGTTAATTATAGAAAAGGGTTGTCGGGTGGCTGCTTTAGCTGCTCTGTCTGTTATATTATTCCCTTGTGCTACATCAGATACTTCTCTCRTATGGGCCGGGCAATATATAACGTCAGTTTCTTTAGGGAGTTCAATTGCCTTTAACAACCCTTGCACTTCTTGTCCATTAGCAATCATCTTCCCAGACGATGTAAAGAATCCTCTCTCCTTCCACAGCATTCCTGTAGCATGACATACCCCAAAAGCACATTTAGAGTCAGTGTACACGTTGATCCACAAGTTTTCTCCCAGTTTCATGGCTTGTGTAAGAGCTCTTCRTTCTGCCCCTTGAGCACTAATGGATGGGGGCAAAGGACCAGCTTCGAGTACTTTGAAGAGGCTGGTAACAGTGTACCCTGAACGTCGTTTTCCATTCAGGTAGTAAGATGAACCATCAGTGAAGAGGGTTAGATCCGTATTTTCGAGGGGTACCTCTTTAAGGTCTTCTCGGGGTTTACTGGAGCTGATAATCACCTGTTCACAGGAGTGGTGTCGTGCCTCGTCTTCGGGTAGAGGCAATAGCGTAGCTGGATTTAAAACATTGCACCTTTTTAGGGTTACATTATCTGCATGTAGAATCATAAGTTCATATCAGTGGGCTCTCTGTGGTGACAGTGCCTGGGTAGCATATTGCTTTAGCAATAACTCTACTTCATCAGGTATGTATACGCAGTCATCAGATGGCCCACARCTACGGGCCATGCCTTTTCGATAATGGCTGCAGTTGCAGCTATCGCTCTAATACACCCCGGAGTACCTTTAGCTCCCAGATCAAACTGGGTTGAGTAATGGGCTACCGGTCTGTGATGAGGGCCTAACCTTTGAGTGAGCACTCTGCTTGCTACTCCTTGTCTTTCATGGGCAAACAGTTCAAAGTCTTTACTGTAATCTGGTAACCCTAATGCTGGAGCCGAAGTCAAGGTCTTTTTCACAGATAAAAAAGCTTTTTCTCGTTCTGAACCCCAGGCCAGTGGCTCTGCCTCTTCTTTCTTTCTTGCCTGGACTAGGGGTTTAATAATTTCTCCTAGTCCGGGAATCCATGCTCTGCAGAATCCTACAGCCCCTAAAAATCCCCTTAACTGTCTCTTTGTTACTGGGTGTGGTAACTCAAGAATTGCTTTTACTCAATCTGGATCAATTAGTCTATGTCCTTGTTTCAAAATAAAACCTAAATAGTTTACTTCCTGTTGACACAGCTGAAGCTCGGATAGGGATGCATGGTGCCCTTTTTCTGCTTAGGCAGTACATAAGAAAACAGTGTCCCTCAARCACGTTTCCTAATTCCTACTGGCTAACAATATATCATCTACATATTGTATTAGCACTGATTCTTTTGGAAGCCCAGTGTCTTCCAAGTCGTTTCTGAGTATTCGCGAAAAAATAGTTGGAGACCCGGTAAATCCCTCTGACAATCGTGTCCAAGTTAACTGCTGTCCTTTCCAGATAAAGTCAAAGAGTCCTTGACTATCTTCAGCTATCGGTATACTGAAAAAAGGCTGCTGTTAGGTCAATTACAGTGAAACACGCTGCCCAATGGGGTGTTTGTAACAATATAGTCGAAGGGTCAGGAACCACTGGGTGAGGAGCAATTACATATTGATTAATAGYTCTTAAGTCTTGTATAAACCGATACTCCGGGTCACCATCAGAATCTAACCTATTGTTTCTAACTGGTAAAATTGGGGTATTATATGGAGATTCACAGGTTTGTAGAATACCTGATTTTAGATAATAGTCTATCTGGTTTTGGATACTCCTTTCCGCCTCCTGTGGAATAGGGTATTGTTTAACCACAGGGGGAGGTCCTTCCTTTGTTCTAATTGAAACTGGACTGKCTGACTTTAACAGGTCTATGTCCATCCCCGAGCGGCTCCACAATTTGGGTGGGACTAATTTTAATTYRGRTGGAATTGGTAATTCTGTTATCCTTTTGTCCCCCATTTCAGCCAAAATACATGATCCCATAAAGAATAACTTTACCCCTTCCTGTTGGAGAGAGATTTGAGCATCCATAGTTTGTAGTAAGTCTCTTCCCAAGAGACAAGAAGGCGAATCTGTAGAAATTACAAGATGACCCCATACTCCCGTCTCTCCACTCGTGAATAGCATAGGCTTGGTCAATAGTCGTTCCCCTTTCCCAGTTACCCCGTATATTATAATTCTGTCTGATGATTTGTATCCCTTGGGCTCAAAATTCAAAGGGAAAAAGTAGCCCCTGTATCTACTAAGAATGGTACTTCAYGCCCTCCAACTTTTCCCATCACTCGACCTTTAAAATCCAATGGTATATTCCATGCATTCATTCCCATTTCCACAGGACTCCCCAGGTCCCCCACCTCTTGTCATGCTTCTGAAAGTCGTGGCCCGTTTCCACTCCCAGTCCCTCCTTGTAATCCGCCCCTCCCGCAGGGTCTTACGGGACATTCTCATTTCCAGTGCCCTTGCTCCCCACAATAATGGCAGTGTCCTCTCTGTCCTGGCTGCCTGTCTCATACATTCTGACTCCACCTTTCTCCCCCAGGGCTTCCTCGGCCTCTACCCCTGTTCCCTGGAATTCCCTCTCTCAGTACTGCCGCTAGCATACTGACTCCCTCTTTTCTCTGTTGCTGTTTCTCCTTAGTTTTTTTCTCCTCCATTCCATTATATACAAAGGTAGCCAAGCGCACTATTTCGTCCGTGGATTTTCCTGGCCAATTGGGAACATGCTTGGAGAAATATTTCTTTTATATCTGGAGATGTTAGGTCTACGTAAGTAGAAACTACTGGGGGTCTGTTAGCCTCCGCCTCTGGCTCGATCCCTCCCCCAAACATTCTAATTTGCTTAAACATTCTGCACAGAAATGCCGAGGGGTGTTCGTCAATTTGTTGTTGACACTCACGGATCTTAGACCAATTTGCAGTTCTCTGTCCGGCCAAATGTATGGCTTCCTCTATACCCTATTTAGCTAATTGTAACTGCCAATAATCTGCTTCTATGTTATAATCTCATCCGGGATCCGCAGCTGGTCACGCCATTCAGGTGGCTGCCACTCCTCCCTGTTCAGACCAACGACAATTTGCATCTAGAATGACATGTTCCTCGTCAGGAGTGAGTAGGGCTTCAAGAAGCATCTGCGCATCCCCCTCAGGTGTGGTCATATGTGCGAAATATTCCCCTTACTACTTGCAACTTTTTCTGGGTCCTCCCTAAGCCTGGGAGTTTGTTGACTCCATGCAGTCAAATCTTGGGGCCCCAGGGTCAGTAAACTCGCACAGTAGCTATCCGAGGTACCCCGTCTAGACCTGTCGGGGCCACTCCTGGCACAGGGTCAACTTGCAAAGGGGCTTGAAAGGCGGAGGTGGAAGGCAAGGGGGGGTATAGAGAAGCTGAAGCAGAGGGTAGCGCATAGGGTGGAGTGGTTTCCACAAGTATTTTAGCAGCTGCACTACTTGCAGTATTCTGAGAAGAAACATTCCTCTTGTTTTTAGATGTCTCCGTTTTTCTATCGAATGCCCAATTATCCCATGCATACCAATAATCCATTTGTCCCGGGAATCTGTCTTCTAGATGATGTCATAAAAAGGTCACTTCTTGTTGGTCAAAAGTCCCTTGAGATGGCCACCGTTCAGCTGGGCTGCCTTCCTGGGTAAGGAGGGGCCAGTCTTCCTGGCACAAGGTCACTAGTTTCTTTTTTCCTAACCCTATGGTACCATCAATCTTTCTCCAGTTTTCTAGAACCTCAGCTAAGGGTGTCCCCTTCTCTACGCCAGGTATGTTTCCCACGTGTATCGGACTCTTGCGGTGTGCCTTACRCTGATCAGGCTACACACTCCCCTTTCCAGCCAGACTGAGATGGGACTCAAACCATCTCAAATCCCGGAGGTGGGCCTCAAACTCACTCTCCCCAAAATTTAGATGCTGAATTTTAACAAACACCGGTTGGTACCTCCCATCACCAAAGCTCCTAGGTGAACTCACCCAATGCCGGCTGTTGGAAGTTTGGAGAGAAGAGGATCTGATGGTGGTTGCCTAGAGTCCCATCTGGGGTGCCAAACTGYTAGGGAAACTGTTGCATCCAGTGTCCTTAACAGGGTTCGACTCTAGGTTTCCGCTTTATCCAAAAGATACAAAATAATTYKTGATAAGATGATGTGATYAGTATYACAGCTCGAGCTGGGTGCCTCCTCCGAGGGACCCCCAACGGAAAATTCGCTGGGTATTTATACCCCTATGGGTTAAGTTCTTTGTGCATTCTCCCATTTGTTGCACCAATGATCGCTCGACAAGTAGTAGCTTCTTCACTCTTGGTTGGTTTCCCCGTTGTGTCCAGGTGGAGCTATGGTACTCAGTGGTCATTGCTGAAGCTGYTTTGTTACTTTCTTATCTCCTTGCTCCCTCCTTGTTTGAACTGGCTCAAACGATTTTGGGAAAAGTTCAGCCATGTGCAGCCTTAGGCTTCAGTAAATKTAGCTACTAGTGCTAAGCAAATGCTACTATATCCAAGACACCATCAGCCCTCTCTCAAGGCAAGGGAAGGTGGGAGTGACCCGRCCCACTGCAGAGGGCTTTGTCCCTGACCTCACACCAATTTACCATGTGTGCTATTTTTCCAGGCTCTATTTGGATAACAGAGGGTGACAAGCTCTGATGTACACATTCTTCCACAGGTGAAGGTTCAACAATTTCACACTCTSTTCTCCAGGAAATGAGGGGGAGCAGATGAGCCTAGCTGTGCACTCAGATTTCAGATGCCTACATCACATGATGTTTTCAGTTGTAGAAATCTTTGGCTTTTCCATTGTTCTCCATGTGAACACTAGGGAGTCATTAGAGGCAAAAAGGCTGACTGAAATCTAGTGCAGACTCAGGAGAACTGGTCTGTCCATTAGTCTTGTTCCCAGCTGCCCTCTGCTTGCCAACTCTCTCATTATAGCATGATTGCACTCAGATGTTACTCTGAAAAAGAATCTGGACTGTGCAGAGAACAGAGGAGTCCAGTATGCCTTGAGGGCAGAGGGCTCTGTTGGGTGGGAGGGAAGACAAGGGTGCTTGTTCAGAGGAAGGTGTCTGCATTGGAGAGGCCAAAAGGCGTTGCCTGAATCTCCTCTCCTACAACGTTTCTGTTAGTCATTGCCCCTCACTYCCTGACTCCATCTCCACTGCCTTGACTTGTTCCTGCTTGGAGCTGTTGCTCTGTCCCTGTGTCTTCTCCCTGTCAGTGCTCATGGGCCTCATCCCACCCTCTGTGCATGCCATTCTGCCCTACAGAAACCTCCCAGGCAGGACAGTTTCCAGGAGCATCTCTGTGTTTGCAGTTGCTAAGAGGCAGTTCAGAAAAGCTCTGATGAGAATGATGRTAASTGCAAAGGWGATGTTGGTGCWGCCTGGATGGAGAGGGAAGGGAGGAAATGAATGGGCTTTCTGAGGTTCCTCACAGACCYCTTGATCTTTCAGAGTAACATTTTAGGAGTCTCATTTCCATGTGAGCTGTGAGCAGCCCTGACCTATGCAGTAYCCTCTCTACAGCAGAATGAACCTGCCCTGCCAGGGGTCGCTCCTTCCACCCAGACCTCTCCCTGCTGCACCGTGGAGAGTTCCCCAGGCAGGCTGAGTGCTGACCCTTGCATGCAGCTGTCACTGCTCCAGGCACACATACCCCAGGGCACAGGGACACTGCTCTGAATGGCAGCCCCRTGCAGATATGTGTGCACATCCTGGCTTCATGCCCCTGCAGCCACCCCTGGGAGAGGCAGTGGTGAGCCCTTGTCCCTCTGACAGTATGGCAGGGAATCCCTGCTCTGGAACATGTCCTCCTCCTCCACATCAGAGAAACCGGGAGAGCCATCCGGACAGATCCCATAAGCTGTGGGATGTGCCAGGTTTAGAAAAACCCTCTAGCAACCAGAGTTGCATTGCCCTGTGGCCAGAGACTTACTGTGTTAAGGGCTGTGAAGGTTTTGTTCTCCAGTGAGCCCTCTTCCCACTGCAGACTGCTTTTAACTTCTCTCTGCTGTGTCTCGTCTCATCTTGGCCCTGAGACCTGTTGCTCTTTGCAGAGGAGCTGCTTCTGGACTGACCTTTCTCACTATGCAGCCTGCCAGGTTGCCATGAGCTCCTTCAGTCCCAGGAGCCTGGCCCACCTCAGGAGCAGAGGCACAGCCAAAAACATGACTTTCTCTGCCCCATGGGCTTTCTCAAGATGTCTCTGAGGCTCCAGGGCTGACAGTTCCTGAAAGGCAGCAGGGTCCCTCCTGGAGAATGTACTTTGAAGTAAATTAAAGTAATCACCTATCTTCTCTCTCTAAACTGTGGAGAGAGTAGTGGAGTCCAGCAGTGTGATTTCTCCTATCAGGGTGTCATTGTCTAAGAGAGATGAAACTGTCCTCCTCTGGAAATCCCTATTCCTCCCCAGTTATTAGGCAGGACATGCGGAAAGTGATAGGGAGGGGTTTGTTTTCCCATGTAGGGCAGTGATTCAGATGAGTCAATGCAGGTGTCTCTTTTTTTGGTTAGAGGCTTTGGGGCAATTCATCTCCCTCCTCTGCATGCCACAGACCCAGAGGAGGCGGGATTCCTCTTCCCTCAATTCAGGTGTGCACAAAATTTGTGTCTGTGTGGGAGCTCACAGAATCACACAGAATCGCTGAGGTTGGAAGGGACCTCTGGAGATCATCTAGTCCAAATCCCCCCCTGCTCAAGCAGGGTCACCTAGAGCACGTTGCATAGGATTGCGTCCAGGCGTGTTTTGAATATCTCCAGAGAAGGAGACTCCATAACCTCTCTGGGCAACCTGGTCCAGCGCTCGGTCACCCTCACAGTGAAAAAGTATTTCCTCATGTTCAGATGGAATTGTCTGTGTTTCAGTTTGTGCCCGTTGCCTCTTGTCCTGTTGCTGGGCACCACTGAAAAGAGTCTGGTCCAATCCTCTCAACACCCTCCCTTCAGATACTTGTACACATTGATAAGATCTCCTCTCAGCCTTAATCAACCAGTCCCTGGCAGCCTGCAGACCTACTCAGCTGACCAAATGGAGGAGCTCAGCATAAGGAGAGTGAGGTCTCTCTCTAGGCTCCATCAACAATATTTATTAATATCAACAATATTTATTAAAGCTCAAGTTAGTACAAAGCTAAGTGCTCATTGCTGCATTGAAGACTCCTAAGTGAACTCAGGGCTCTCATTTGAATGAATAAAAAAGGCCTCTAGTGCTGTGTCAGGGGGCTGGGGTGCCCAGCACAACCACTGGAAAATACAGCACAGGACCTACAGGATAGCCACGCCCTTTTGGATGGGTGTTGGACAAACACCCCAGGACATCTCAGAGTGGTTCGATGCCTGTATGCCAACAACTGAATGCCAACACCACGGTACTGAGGCAAGACCCATCCCACCTACATCCAAGGGTGCTGCAGGAATGGGAGACGCTTCACAGCAGGGTCTCCACTCGTGTGTCTGTGTTCTCAAACTTTGATGCTTCTCCTCTYCCTGAACCTCACTCACCCACCTGATGACAGAAACAGGGAACATGCTAACAATGATCACAGTGTAGTTGGATCGCAGGCTGTCCACTCCCAGGGATGTTCTCAGCAGGACCTACTCCTTCCTGGAGATTGGCTTCACTTCCATCACAGGCCTCACAGTGCCGCTGAGACAGCTCAGGCAGAAAACTCCTCTCCTGCCGTGGTTGCACAGCCAAACCCCACTTCTGCCCAGCTTTGGGGACTGCAGGGTTTGCTCTCTTAGTGGGAACCTCATTTCATCATGGCATGGTGATCTGCCATTAAGTCCAGCATGTCTCTGCTCTGAAATGGGGCCTTAGCATACATGGGGCCCTTGGCCGTTGGCAACAGATTTCACCGTGGCAATTCTGTGCTCGGCCCTGGTGCCACAACTGAGGTTCTGCAGCCCAAATGTACCCAACTGCACTCAGCCTGGGGCACAGGCAAGAGGAGCTGCAACTCTGCATGTGGTCACAGAAGTGCCAGCATTGTGGGAATGACCGATTTGTGATAAGACCACTCACACAGCTTGGGGTGCTTCAATGGATGTATAGAAGCTCTTCAGGAAAGACAGACAGGAAAGAGGAGGAGGGGAATTGCCCTCTGCGTGAAGGAGCAGCTCAGATGTGTGGAGCTCCCTCTATGGGAGGGATGACAGGCTGGGTGAATGCTGACGGATGAGGATCAGAAGAGGGGCCAGTAAGGGTGACATTGTGGTAGCAGTTACAAACCACTCCAACAGGGTGAAGAAGTGGACAAAGTGTTCTTTAAGCCACCCGAGCAAGTCTCCGGAGCAGTGACCCTGGTTCTAATGGGGAACTTTAATCTCCCTGGCATTCACTGGAAGGGCAACACAGCAGGGCGCAAACAGTCCAGGAGGTCCCTGGAGGGTGGCAGGACAATTTCTCAGCTCAGCTGCCATTACAAGTCACATGGATTTGCACTTGCAAATGCAGAAGAACAGGTTGGAGATGTGATACTCAGTGGCAGCCTCGGGTAATCCCGTTTAAGAGATATAACCATTAAATGATAGCAAAGAGTGAACAAAGCGGGGGGAGTGTTGTTCTGAAAATGCAATGCAAGAGGTTACTATTACGAAGTTACAGCAAAGTTGTGAAGTAAGAGACTGGCAGAAATAAAATTAAAGAACTTCAGTTTATCAACATCATCATCAAGAAGAAGAAGAGATTCTACCTGAACATTGTACTGTTAATGTGATTAGTGGTAGTAGCACTAATTCCAAAATCTTTGAGAGCTGCTGCATTTTTCCTCAGTTCCAAAGTTCATCCTGCTTAGATCCTGAAAGGACTACCTCAAACCTCTACARCCTYCTCTCCTCCCAGCTCTTTATCCCCAGGACATTTTCCCATGACTTTATCACACTGTCCACCCTTTATTTTTAAGTTGGGTATAGTTATGGTAACCCCCTACAAAGAAGGGAAGTGCATGTGTGTGTGTGTGCGTGCGTGCGAAGAAGGTGGCTAAGGTCTGCAGGGGAACAGGAGCAGGCATGGGACAGTGGAGGATGTCTGTGATGGGGACGGCCAAGGTTGGTGGCAAGGCTGAAAGCCCCTGACAGGACTGAGGTCTTTGTCGCCTTGGCTATGGCTGCTGTCTCTGCCAACATGGCCTACGAGAAGACACCATTTCCCTAAGGCTCCAGAGCCTTGTTGCCTTCTCATCTGCCAGGGAGCCCAGGAGGTGTTGTACCATTTTCCTGCACTTGGCATTGCCCCTCCCACCCCCCCACTCCCCA
>NW_020451257.1:56439-60396 GCF_003343035.1 Apteryx rowi
CAACTTTCCAGGCAGAGCTCAGTTTCGTAAACATTAAGCATCTAGTGCCAATTTTAGAGGCCCCAGTGTTTCTGAGGTGTTTCCCTGGGACTGACAGCTATCATACATGACCTAGGGGAGACCAGAGCCCCTCTGGAGCTGAAGCTGGAGACTAGCAGAGGGTACCAGGGTGTCTATAGTGGCACCAAGACGCCTGTGTTTCTGTAACTGAACCCCACCCTAATCTTGAAAATTGTCTTCCTTTTCAAAGAAAAACATCACCCCCCCAAGTCCAAYGTATTAAAACAGGATTAAAATAAAAGGAGGAGGAGAAGAACACAAACAAAATTTAAAAAATGAAAAATGTAATAAAACATCTCCTTTGCTTCCTATATTTTTAATTCCTTTGTTGTTTCATTTTTTGTTGACATTTTGCATAAATCTGGCCTACACCATTAAAAACCTGTGTTTGCATCATACACAGAACCCACTGTCCCCATAAACACTTCCTGCCCAGGACTGTGCATGCCAATCATCACTTTTGGTACAGAGAGGGTCACACTCTGAGAGGATGAGCTCGCTCAACTGATAGAAGCAGGGTAACTAGCTCGGAAAAAAAAAAATTCTATTTTGAATAGCCAAATTTGCAGTCATCTCAACATATCTGTGCTACAGTGACTTCTTGAAGTGGTCTCTAGAATATCAAGCCCCACTCCTGCTCCTTCCCTGCAGGGTAAATAAAATGCAACTCCATTTTAGATGAAGGCAGGGAGGATGAGACTGATCTCGTTCAACGTTAGAGATCTTCAGTGCAGATGTCTGTGTCAAATCAAGTTGACTAGACTTCCCTTTCTAGTCAACAAAGAGAAGTAGTTTGCCTCAACCGAGATGTCTTGTAGTACCGTTCCTAGTGACCAACTAGTGCGTCACAAAGGTCTGCTGCATGTCCTGGGTTACATCTCCCAGTCCCAAGTGGGTGCTTCAGCTTCCCCAAGGTATCTCAGACACCAATAGCCACCTCTGCGTGCATAACAGAATGTAGATTTTAGTAGAAAGTTGAAATCTATTCAGTAAGGAACTTTATCTAATAACTGAAAGTCTTCATTTTCAGAATTTCAAGGGAGTTTTTAAAGTAAATTCTCATAAATTTTTCATAGGTTTTTACTGACAAGACCATTAGTATGCACTAGCAAGCTGATTATCCTCCATGTATGATGATATATACATAGATCTATATATACACACACACATATATATATAGCCATTTACCAAAATGAATATCCTATTTCGAATGGAGAACTGTTGAATTGAGAAACATTGTTCAGAGGAACGGCTATGTTTGTATTGACATATGTGTGTACCTCTGCCTTTCTTTTATGTTTCCTCTACCTATTCTGTCTTTATGCAGCTCACAAAGGAAAGATTCACTGAACCACAGAAACTTAGCTTGGAAGAGACCTCTGGACATCACCAAGTCCAACCACCCCACTCCAGGCATGATGAAATAGGTAAGATTGCTCAAGGATTCCCCCACTCCCCACAAATAAGTATCATCTACAAATGTGCTAAAAGTGCACGCTATCCCATTACCCAGGGAATGAATTAATTAAGCCATTCACGGTCCAATGCTCTTGACCAGTTCCCTTGGTCAGTCCATACTGGTTCACCAATCTCCTTCTTGTCCTCCCTGTGTTTAGGGATGGCTGCCAGGAGGATTTGTTCCCATMCCTTCCCAGGGACTGAGGTAAGGGTGGCAAGCCTGTAACTCCCCAGATCCTTCTTCATGCTTTTCTTGCAGATGGGTGCAACATCCACCTTTTCCCAGGCATCAGAAAACTCCTGCTCTGGCCCTCCCAAAATAAATGAGGATGGTGTCAAGGTACAGTGAGCACTAATAGGACTTAATGGCCCTGAGCAGGCACACCTGGGGCCTCTGCCTGTGACCCCAGGAGCCCCATTTAATCTCTGCCCTGGGCCTTCAGTCTCYACCTRAGTTATAYTGCAAAGGTGCTGTTTTCCAGCTCAGCCAGAGCTGGGYCTGGGCATAGATTCTAGACACTAGACCCTGTTGATCCACAGACCTGCCTGGTGATCGCTGGACCTGATCCTCACCAGTGGGTTGACTTCCTGGCTTGGCCTTGGACCTGGCYCATCATCACAAACTTGCCTGATGGTCTAGACTCTTGGTTGAACCTGGATGTGATCTCCGTGTCTGCCCTGTTTGCCTGGCTCTGGTRCTGTGGGATTCAGCCCTGACTGGTGAGGCCTCTGTCCTGATGGCTGTGTTATCACTTTGGCATTCTGCTCCCTATCCTCTAGGGAGTAGCTGGCCCTTTCTGCTCCCTGACAGCTTAAGACTCAAGGGACTAGTGATAGATGTGGGGCAGAAATACACAGATGCTTGGAATATCAATTGGAAAAAAGTTTGCCCCTGAAATCAGTGAAACAAATCAGTGATAAAAGGTAACAGCTGCAGAATCACAGAATCACAGAATGGCTGAGGTTGGAAGGGACCTCTGGAAATCATCTAGTCCAACCCCCCTGCTCAAGCAGGGTCACATAGAGCACATTGCACAGGATTGGGCAACCTGTTCCGGTGTTCTGTCACCCTCACAGTACAGTTTTTTCCTCATATTCAGACAGAATTTCCTGTGTTTCAGCTTGTACCTATTGCTTCTTGTCCTATCGCTGGGCACCACTGAAAAGAGTCTGTCCGCATCCTCTCAACACCCTCCCTTCAGATACTTATACATACTGATAAGATTCCCCCCTCAGTCTCCTCTTCTCCAGGCTGAACAGACCCAACTCTCTCAGCCTTTCCTCATATGAGAGATGCTCCAGTCCCCTAAGCATCTTCACAGCCCTCCACCTGCTCCATGTCTCTCTTGTACTGGGGAGCCCAGAACTGGACACAGTRCTCCAGATGTAGCCTCAGCAGGGCTGAGTAGAAGGGGAGGATCACCTCCCTCGACCTGCTGGCAACACTCTTCCTCATGCACCCCAGCATACCATTGGCCTTCTTGGCCACAAGGGCACATTACTGGCTCATGGTCAACTTGGTGTCCACCASCACTCCCAGGTCCTTCTCTGCAGAGCTGCTTTCCAGCAGGTCAACCCCCCAACCCCAGTAACCCTGTACTGGTRCATRGGGTTATTCYTCCCYAGGKGCAGGACCCTGCACTTGCCTTTGTTGAACTTCATGAGGTTCCTCTCTGCCCATCTTTCCAGCCTGTCCWSRTCTCTCTGAATGGCAGCACAGCCTTCTGGGGTATCCGCCACTCCTCCCAGTTTTGGATCATCAGCAAACTTGCTGAGGGTGCACTCTGTGCCTTCATCCAGGTCATTGATGAAGAAGTTGAACAAGACTGGAACAGACAAGACTGGACAGCTCATATGAATCAATGTCTACCTGCAAACAGATTCAGAAAGATTTTTCTTGGCTGTGAAAAATAAAAATAGTAATAATAATACAAAAATACATCCCTCAGCTGCACATTAAGAGCAAATTGTCTCCGCTGAAGGCCACTTTCCACAGGGAATAACCTTACTGGAAGTATTTCAGATAAAGAGATAGGAAATGATAGGTAGAAACACAGTTAAGGAGTTGGCTAATGAGACAATTAAACAAACTACTGAAAGAGGAGGCAAGCTTTAAAATCCCTGTACTTCAGAGCAGCAGCTGGGTAGCTGATAGATATCTGAATGAACAAAGAATAATGGGAGGAGGAAAACTGAATGGACAATGCATAACGGGTATGTGCAGGTAGTCTTCTGAACAGATGACTTCAGAAATGGCCAACTTAATAAGGACATGCAGAAATACATGAAAGATCAGTTAGAATAAAAACACTGTATAATAGACAGAGCAGTAGTAATGGAAGTACTGGGGAAGATCGATATTTCTTCTCCTGACGTTAATACGCTTCCTGGAAATTTCCAGTTTGGCACTATAGGAAAACATTAACATTTTATTAAAAT